>NC_073696.1:136200057-136505057 GCF_029784165.1 Wyeomyia smithii
CTTGATGCTTTCGATTTTCTATGTGTATGGCATGTAGTTCCGAAAGGTTAATGTGTCTATGAATTTGCAAAGGTTTTATTTTCGTCGGTTCCAGTGGTGTGATTATGGGTTGATAAAATTGGAATTCAAGATTTTCATAGAGCTCGTTGTTTATGTAAATTGAACAATTATGGAATGTTATCAAATAGATGCCTCTCAGAGCTTTGTTATTGATACCACAGGTGCTATTGATATTTACGTCTTGGTGAACGGTTAGTATCAGCAGCGTACCTGGGGCTATTTCTCTTACTTCTGTGGTTGGAGGTTTTTCCACGAGATTACAATGTCCAAAACGTCCTCGCAATAATGCGGCTTCACACGGGTTTTCGCTTATGTCGATTACCTGTCTTCTTTCGCATAAAGTAACTTTGCGGTTTTGTTGGCATTTTGAAACAATCGCTAAGATTTGATTTGAGTTCATTAAGACTTCATTATGCATCAGTTTGGCTGTATGGTTCAGTATTGGCAAAGGTTCGATGCTCACTTTCCGGTATGTGGTTGGAAGAAGTCGTGGTATGTTAACGCTGATGATGAGGGTTGATTCGCTATATAGGGTGCTGGTGGTGAGATAGTTGTTGGTGTCGTCGAGGCTGTGAATTTCTAAACCTTGGCTTGAAATCTCCTGTGCTATTAGATCAATTTCTTTTGGTGTAAGAATTAGTTTACTTATAATGTTTAGTTTAGTAAGCAAGATAGCGTATTCGATTGATTTAGAGTTTCTATAAATGTGTTTAGTTGAAAGACAATTTGAATTTTCTGATTTTCGCTAATGATGTAATCATTATCTTTAAGAATACTATTTAGGGCATTCTGTTGGTTTTTAATTTGATCTGTCATAATGTTTATTCTGTTTTCGAATTTAGTATTAATTTTTATCTGCCTGTTATTTTGCTTTATGATAGTGTTTCCAGATTTTCTAAGCTCGTCTAGGTTGCTGTTAATCAGTGCTAGATCGTCTGCGTCTAAGTTTCCGGTGATAAATTTAATTGTACTGCCTAACATATTAATTGCTCTTTTGTTTCTGTTTGGTTTAACTTGTAGCATATTAAAAAGGAATCTGATTTCATTCAATTTCATTTTTATAATGTCCGAAAAGTCACTAGGTGAATTCTGTAACTGACCAATCATGTTTTCGATAAATAACACAGATGCTTCTAGTTTTACAAAGTCAATCACATGCAGCAACCTGTCGTAACCGTCTATTATCCTTTCTTCTCCCTCTTGCAGTATCAACGCTCCTGCGTTGTTGGTAATATCATTAATCTGTAGGACTTGGTTTTGGGATGGGGTGTTCATTGATAGGATGAGCAGGAGTGTAAGCACGGGTAGTTGCATTTTTTCCGTTTGCCAGGGTTTGACGAGAATTCTGTGGAAAGAAAAGTGTGAGTGTGAGTGTCGCATATTCTTTTAAGATTATTTTTGTGTAGCTTTCGACCCGAGTCGTCAGTGAAGGTTCTAGTATGATCCTCGACGACTTGAACCGGAAGGTACTTTGGATTGGTCTTATTCCGTATTCCCTGGACTTTCTGGAAAACTTCTTCGTTCGGCTGCAAAATCGGTTGGACCTCGCGATGATTGTTATGTTGTTCAATTGTTTTATGTTGCGTTTTTTGTAGTTGTAAGACAACTTCATCGTACATTTTGTTCCGACTTTCGATCATTTGATCCACGTCGAGATGTCTGTCGTCACCATCTCTGATGGCAAAGAAGATTTCCCGTGGTTTCAATTTTGTAGCTGAATGAATGGTTTCATTATACAGGGTACAAGCAATACGAAATACTTCCTTGTTAGATAACTGTTCGTATTTTGATCTGATACACCTAAAAATCTCAGCGAGTGTAGAATGGAATCTTTCGACAGTGCCATTCGTTTCGCTGCAATTTGTAGGTGTAAAATATATTTGAACATTTCAATCGTTGAGAAGTCCCCTGACTTCAAATGACCTCATAGCTGGTTCGTTGTCGCTCACGATGAGTTGAGGTTTTCCGTGTGTGCTGAAGTATTTCAACAGAGCCTTCCGAACGTCCTGTATCTGCCTTGATTTAATTGGAATGATTGCGCCAAACTTAGAAAATTTATCTACAATTGATAAAAACATATCAGGTAGCGAAATGAAAATGTCTATGTGAATAATTTCTAGTGGTTTTTTTCGGAATAGGAGTTTCGCCAAATTTAATTTTATATGGGTGACGTTCGTATTTTGCTTTGTTGCATACTTCGCATAATTTGATAAATCTTCGGATTTTGAATTTCATTCTGGGAAAGTAATAGGTTCTAGAAATTTTTTCTTTGTTTTCCCATATACCTCGGTGTGCTGAATCGTGCACATTCTGAATTAGGTCATTCTGTTCCTCATCCGTTTGAACGTCTTGTAGCAGGGTTTGCGTTATTTTAACTTTGAAGGTTTTGAATCGGTTAAAATAATTTTTGTAGACAACTTGTATGGTGGGGATTAATCTCTCGGGGCAGAAAATACAGTTGACTTATTTAACATTTAGATATTTAACATTGCGGGTACTCCGAAACATATTTTTGTTATGGTTCTCCTGAAAACACGTGGAAACACTTCCTCGAACTCATTGCTATCTTGTTCGCCAATTTTTAGCACTAGCTGATTCGAAAACACGTTTAAAGGGCGGAGAGTCATCTGAACAAACTCAGAATCGTCTGTATCCGCTGAGTGAACAGTGGCAGCGTCCGTGTCGCTGTCACTTTCTTCATGTAGGTTTATTTCGTGTGGAAATCGTGATAATGCGTCGGCGACAGTATTTTGCTTTCCAGGTCTGTATCGAATTTCATAATCATATTCTTCGAGTGATAGCCTCCATCTAACGAGCTTACTGTTAGGGTGATTCAAATTCAGCCCGTATGTGAGCGGTTTGTGATCGGTATACAACACAAACTTTCGACCGAAAAGGTAGGGTCTGAAATACTTGCAGGCCCATACGATAGCCAGCAACTCTTTCTCTATAGTCGAGTATTTTTCTTCAGTTTGGGAAAGAGTACGAGATGCGTATGCTATCGGTTTATCTTTGCCTACTGGACCTTGCGACAGAACCGCGCCGATAGCATGGTTTGATGCATCGGTCGTGAGGATGAAAGTTTTGTCAAAATCAGGATACTGTAGAATAGTACTGCTTGTTAGAATGTTTTTGCATTTTTCAAATGCATTAATAAATTCTCTCGAATAGTCTAATGTCTCTCCTTTTCGTAAGCTGTTAGTAAGCGGTTTCGCTATTCGAGCAAAATCGCGAATAAATTTCCGGTAGTAACCTAAAACTCCAAGAAAGCCTCTTAGTTCTTTCTCGTTTTTTGGTAAAGGCCAATTTTTAATAATTTCAATTTTGTCTGGGTTCGGCTTGACTCCTTCTGAGGTGACTAAGTGACCCAAAAATGCGACTTCTTTGTGAAGAAACTCGCTTTTGTCTAATTGCACTTTCATATTGAATCTTTTAAGGCAATTAAAAATTTTTGCTAAGTTTTCCAAGTGTTCCTGAAGGCTTGTCGAAAACACAATAATATCGTCCATGTAGACCAGACATATTTTACCTATGTGTTCTCTTAAAATGTTGTCCATCACACGTTGAAATGTTGATGGCGCATTGCGAAGGCCGAATGGCATTCTTAAAAATTCATAATGACCGTGTTCTACGCTGAAGGCGGTTTTCGAAACGTCATCGTTGTGAACTTCGATTTGATGAAACCCACTTGCAAGATCTAATGTAGAGAAATATGTGCATCTACCCAGTTTATCAAGAATGTCATTTATGTTGGGTATTGGATACTTATCCTCAATTGTCTTGTCGTTTAACTTCCTATAGTCAATTACGATTCTCCATTTTTTTTGACCGGAAGCATCCATTTTTTTAGGTACGACCCAGACTGGTGAGGACCAAGGACTATTCGAATGCTGGATGATACCTTGCTCTAGCATTTTTGAAATTTGCTTCTGTACCTCTTCTTTATGACAGAAGGGGTACCGATATGATTTAGAATGCACAGGAATGTCGTCTTTCGTTGTTATTTTATGTTTTATTGCGTTGGTGAAGGTGAGCTTTTGTTCCTCTAAGTGGAATATTTCCTCGTATTTTCGAATCAAATCAATTAATTTTTGTCGCTCTTCTTCATTAAGGTGAGCGAGTCGTAGTTGTTGGAAAAGATCTTGTTTATTTTTACATTTCGGGATCATGTCAGGAAAACATGTCTCAAAATTCTGTATGTCAACTTGAAAAGGTTCATCAATTTTGACTTTAATGGGTTTGCTGCTAATATTGGTAATGGCAACGTACGCTTGTCCTTGCTTAGAGCTGTATAACCCTGAATGCACTATCAATGATTCGGAAATTTCTATGTCATTTTCAATTAAAAAATCACCTTCATTGTTGTTTGTAGGGATACTGATGAATTTTGATTCGTTTGAATTTAAACTAATGTTTGTTGTGTCGGGGTATTTTCTAAACATTGGTATCGTGGTTGATGGTAACTGTAACTCGTTAGAATGCGTGAGGATGTTGGCTTTCAAGTGTTGAAGTGACTCGTAACCTATGAGTCCATCAAAGTATGAATGAAAGTCGAAAATGTAGAAAGTTAATTTGGGAGAGTTTTTGATGTGAGGAAATGGATTGAATTCTGTAAATTGATTAATTTGGTGCGATCCGTTAATATTTCTGACAGTAGCAGGTTTCATGAATCTGCATTTTTCTATGTTAACCAAACGTGGGCTAATATAATTTTTGTTAGCACCTGTGTCAATCAGAAATTTTAAGGATCCTCTCGTCGTTTCTATTTTTATGTACGGTATGAAATTGGCTACGTTGTTGTTTGTGAGCTTGCGGTTATCTGAAAATTTAGGTCATCTGGTTTATCATCATCTTCCTGTTTTTCACTATGAACCTCGTTAGCAGTTTCGGGCAAAATTTGCGTTTCATTCTCGGTTGTCTCGTTGGACTGATAATAATTTTCAAAGTCTGGATAGTAACATAATGGTTGATAATAATTTTCTGTATAATCTTCATATGGGTAGAAGTTATTATAGCACTGTTCGGTATTTGTTAGTTCTTCAAAATGGAATTTAGGAGGGTTATATGGTCGAGGAAAGTTTTGTTGTGCGAAATTCTGGGGGCCAAAGTTCGTTGGTGGGCGATAATTCTGTGGAAATCGCGGTGCAAAATTGTTTTGCATTTGAGGAGGGGGTATGTTCCGAGGACGGTTCATGTAATTTACTCTAACGGATGGATCTACATCCATTCTTTCAGGTTTTGGTTGAGGTTTCCGCGGGAGGAAAGGCCTAAACATATGTGGTGGCGGTTGTTGCGGATGTCTATAAGAATTATTCACTGGAAACATTGGTCTTGGTTGAAACTTAAATGGTACTGGTTTATATAATGGCACCTGTTGAGGTGCTCTGCTAGGAATTGGTGGCGGATGATGTGTAGTTTTTGGTTGTATGTAATTGCTTTCATCTAAACAAAGTCTCAGCGCATCTTTTAAGCTTTTCGGGGTTTGGGCTCGAATTGTGGGTCCCAGCGGATGGTGTAACCCAGCAAGAAACACTTTGAGCCCCATTTGTTGATAAAACTGGTTTTTTGCTCATTTGACTTCCGGATTTTCTTCCGTTATGTTGAGTAAATTTACAAGCAAGGAGACAACGTGGGAAACTTTTGAATAAAATTCTTCAAGTGTTCCCGTTTGTTTGATACCGACTAGATCCTTTGCGAGCGACACTTCATCTCTGCGGTCGCTGTAATGAGTTATCAGGTTGTTTTTTATTTCTTCCCAGTCTAACCCGGTGCCGTATAATACTAAAACGTTATCGGCGTCGTTTATAATTTTGGACCTAATGGCCTGGATCCAAATAATATGGATCGGAGATCCCCTGGCCGAATCAATAAGTGGTATTAAATTGTCTATTGATCTAATAAATGAATGTAATTTAACGGGATCGCCGCTAAAGCACGGCAGGTCTCTGATAATTTGTGGCGTCTGAAGCGCCTTCAGAATGGTTTCTGTCTCCCTTAATGGGTTTTCTGGTTGTCTTACGGCTGCTGCTCTAGCAACGCGAGCGGCTTCAGCAGCGCCTTGTGCTTCAATTCTTAGTTGGTGAATTAACTCATCTCTTTTGTTGATTTCATGTCTTAATAATTCTACCTCTTGTTGCAAATGCTCCATGTTTATAAAAATAATTTCACTTACACTTGTTTCACTTTCAGAAAAAAAACTTAATCACTTCTTATCTACCTTACCTTAATGATTCCGGTTGACCGTACGGTGATCCTCCGTTTAGTTTCCGTGAGTCGATTTTAATTCCGATATCCTCTCTAAATTACTATCACTGTTTTTATTTTCTTATTTTCACTAATCCGTTCCGACTGCGCCAGTTAATTCTTTGGAACTCTTCGGGGGATTTTTAAAAAAAACTAAAACTGAACTTCACTTCAACACGGTTCAC
This sequence comes from Wyeomyia smithii, assembly GCF_029784165.1. Classification (NCBI taxonomy): domain Eukaryota; kingdom Metazoa; phylum Arthropoda; class Insecta; order Diptera; family Culicidae; genus Wyeomyia; species Wyeomyia smithii. The sequence goes on from NC_073696.1 coordinate 136,206,546, forward strand.
ACTGGAATGATTTTATTGTCGTTAAATTAATTACAGAGAGCTAACGAATACCGGATACCTAAATCCCTGACTTAGCACATAACGTGCACCTAGCGTTTGGACACCTGCTTGTGGCTTCGCCGTTCGACGTTGGAGTTATTTCCTGTTGTCTGCTGACGCCGCGGATTCCTGGGCCTGTGCCGGTTAAACTTTGAGATTTGGTTTCGTCGTTAACTTATATATATATATATATATATATATATATATATATATATATATATATATATATATATATATATATATATATATCTATATATATATATATATATATATATATATATATATATATATATATATATATATATATATATATATATATATATATATATATATATATATATATATATATATATATATATATATATATATATATATATATATATATATATATATATATATATATATATATATATATATATAAATATATATATATTTATATATGTGTTTTTTTTTTATTTTTGTTTCTTTTTTAATTTATGCAAAAATTTATTCCATAATCTATCGGTACACTGGGGCCGCTTTTTACGCGGGTTGTCTTTATGCGTTTTTCTAAACGGGATGTTTTTACAATAACGCGGATTATTTTTACTCGATTCGGAAGATTATCTGTACGCGGTATAAAATAGGTTTAGTATAAGTATGTCTTATCTAATCTTTTAAATGCGGTACAACCAACCGCGTCAAAAGCGACCCCAGTGTACTTTCAAACCTTATTCTTTTGCCCATTTAGGCAAATTTTCAACAAGCAAAAAAAAATTTCTTATTGATGCAAGACAGGGGCCATCCACATACCACGTGGACAGATTTTTAAAGATTTTGACCCCCCCCCCTCCCCCTCCGTGGACAATATATATAAATGAAAACAAAATTTATTTTGCTTTGAAATTTATAAAGTGCGTTTAATAAAATCTTCGTAAAAATGAAAACTTGCAAAAATGGTTGTTATTTTGCCAAGTTTTGTTGTAGAAAAAATGTGATTAGTTGATCGAATCTGATATTTTTTTGTTTTACGTAGTTAACGAGGAGTAATGATTCTCAAAAGGGATGATCGCTCAATCATTGAAGCTTCACGAAACTTAGACTTGATCGACTGAACCGGAAACTGCTTTGTCCAGTTTTTTCATGTCAATTAAATTTATTTTGTGTAAAATTGAAATCTTCTACCCCAATAACAGTGCAACTTTGTACACAGGGTTTTCCGAGCATACAGCGTGCTTGGATTCAGAACTTTATTTTTTTTACTACTGAACTGATCTAGCGAGTAGCGAGTGTTTCAAGATTTTTAATATTAGTTTAACACAATAGCACTTGTAAAAAACGGCAATTTTCAACAGGCCCAGACCATGCTAAGTTTAAGTGATGTTCAAAATTGGCTACATGCCAGTATGAGCTTAATGTATTTTTTTTATTTCAACTTGCGCTCTAGAAAGTTTCTAAACTTTTAGACTGTCGTGGTTTATCGTTACTAGATTTCTGTTTTTCTCGTTTATCAGCGCTCAGTTTTAAAAATAAATGTTACAATTTTGTCTTTCACTCACAATAATTAAATATTGAAAAAAAAAAAACATACAAAAAAATAGTTCACAAAAACAAAAGCCTGTGTTAATGCTTGTATGAATTATCAAACAGATATGTTTAATAAAACAGATAGGTTTTTGCCAAAACGGTTTGTTTGATCGTAGTGACGTCTTCGGCAAAGTTGTAGATAATATTTTTTTTTTGTTTCCGAAGAAACTGCACACCCTGAAAAAAGCTTTTTTTTCTAAAAATAGTTAAGAAAAATTAGAAACTAATTAGAGTGCTCTATTGGTGATTTAAAATATTTTTACAGCTAAAACATTTTCATTGATTGGCATAGTCTTGTGCAAAGTTGTAGATAACAATTTTGTCCCTCAAATATAATAATAAAAAAAATCACAGGAGGGTTGTGTGCAAAGCCTCGACCGCAAGGTTGAAGTAGAATACTTTTACAAGAAAAATAACACGGCTGCTTGCATGTCAATCGTTTTTACTAGTAAATAAACGTTGACTAATCAGATTAATCGAATTTTGCGCTAAGTTGCTTGTCATGGTTGGGACTTGACAATTTTTAAATTTTGAGATAATGAAATTTTTTCGGATGTCTTGCTTATGACTGAAGGAAAAGATAATTCAGCACGTTCTGAGACACGGAGATAAAGTAAAATTTATAACTTTTACAAATTTAAAAATGTAAATGAACTCAAGAGAAAACATTAACTCTTCAATCATCAGGTTTTTATTTCATCCTGAGTGGAAAGCTTATTTAACATTCAAAAATAGACGGCTCATGTGTTGTCAAAATGAGTCAACTTTTCATTGAATGCATTTACTAGTGCCCTCTATCGCACAGAGACTGCATTTCACTAAAGTGCCTCACTGCATCAGCTGCTATCGATGCTGATACCTGCTGCAACTGCTACGCTTTCCGTAGCCGTGCCACAGTTGTAACCAGGGATGCCACATATACAGATTTTTCTGTATTTTACAGATTTTTGAACTGAAAAAGCAATACAGAATCTGTATTACAGAATTACAGAATATTGCCAAAAATACAGATTTTACAGATTTTCTTGTTATGAGCATGAGTATAATTTACCGCCCGCGGTTGCTACTCCGTTATTGCCAGATCAGCTGTAATTACACAGAGAACCAACAGATGATGCTTGGGACCAACATGCATCCTCAATGTGTAAAATCTGGTTACCTTAAGCTTTATTTTAGGCAATACTAGCGCCGGCCGCATCCTATATAATGCAGGTCAAAGAAGGAATTTGTATAGGAAAATGTTGACGTGATACTCGCTTATTGGAAGCCGAGAACACCTCTGCACTTCCACGAGAAATCACTGGGATGTTGGAGAAAGGGCAAGGTACACAGCAGGGTTCGTTTTGGTAAACGATGCGCTGGTATCGGGTCGGGTTCTTTAGAACAAGTATCGCGCGAACAAGTTAATTATATCCGCCATGATATTCATAATGCGATTCGAACTTATTCAGCTTTACAATGTAACAATGATCAAATTGGGACAACTTGAAATGATATGATATCTCCTCGTAATGTGATCCTCTTTACACCGAAATCTATTGCGCGTTGTTGATCTATCTGCAGATAATTCGACCTCATGAAGGTATCGACGCGGAGTCACTAGGGGTTCGGTCAACCGGGCATTTTCTACCTAATTGATCGACCAACGACGTTTCGCGTACACACTTTGTCTGCTCTAAAAAAAAACGATACGATTCCGCGAAAAACACACCTGAAAAACAGAATATAACAATGTTGCGCGCTTATTACGAAAACTAACCATGAGTATATTTCTTGCCAAACATCGCGATCCTCTGCGTACGACGCACGCGATGGATTTTACAGATTTTTTTGTTATACCAACGAACTGAAATCAATTTTAAAGGTCGAATTCGATTCGATTTTCAAAGTTTTGTAAAAAAAAACAACATCAGGATTATGTAGGTATCGATAAAGAAGAAATGGAATGTGACTTGAACGAATCCCGAAAACGAACGTTTCGAAATATTTGTCAGGATTTCTATTCAAAATTCGTAAAACAAATTGCAAAGAGGAGCGATTTCACCGATCCTGTTATAAAAATGGCAGCTTTAAGTAATCTTAAATCGTTCGTGAAATTGGAAAATTTAAATGATGCGATAATTCCCCAAATTCGTAACAATAACTGACTGACAAGGGCTGTCTAACGAATTTCGCACGCTTGAAAAAAAACTTTTTGACCGGAAGATTCATTGAAACAAATGACTTAACTTGGTCTGAGCTGTTGAACACCATTAGGCGGGATGGTAATTTCAAGTTTCTATTACTGATCATTTGTGAGAAATTTTTATATAAATCTACACTCTTCGGTTTGTTTAGAACGCATACTTTCAATATATAATTGAAACCAGAAAATGCATGGCCACCAAGCTAATGATCTCAATTTAAAAAGCTGAAAGCTACGTTGCAGAACAAGAAGCAGATTCTAATGTTAAATTAACGAAAACTTTAAAAAATAAATTTAACAAAAACCTGTATGAACATCATGTAGAGAAGAATGAATTTGTTTAAATATGTTCTGCAAGTAAATTTTTTCCATCCAAGATTCTGAGTTTGCTCAATACAGATTTTTAATACAGATTTTTTGGCCTGATATACAGATATACAGATATTTTCAAAGAAAAATACAGATATAAATGTGGCAACCCTGGTTGTAACCGCTATACGCTGCCATTGGTATCAGCTGTTCCTGCATCAGCTTGCCCAGCTGCTATCGATGCTAAATTCGCTGCAACCAGTGCGCTATCCATTGCTATGCCACAGCTTTGGCCGCTATCCGCTATCGCTGGTATCCACTGCACTGCTACTGCTGCTGTTAAGGGAGGACGACTGCTGTTGTCGCTGTCTAGAACTATTATGAGCAGCTTCGGCTGAAACAGGCTCTTATATAGTCTAAATAACATGTTTTAAATTGCAAGGTGTATGATTCTGTCGACCGTGCTTGGGAAGCAATTATATAACGACCAATCAGAGGTCGAATTTTCCGTTTTGACAAGGCTTGACTATTTTCAATAGTGCAATAGTTTGAATAATAAAATTACAATTATCTTCATTTGGGAAGAATCTTAGAAGATTTTCCAATCTATTGCTGCAAGAACGAAGGAAATCCATCGAAAACTAACCGATTTATTAGCATTTGAAATTGGACATATTTTTCACTTTTTTCGGTTTTAGATTTTCATTTCACATCCCTATGTAGCCGAACTTCCTGAGAGAAGTATTCTACTTAAAAAAATCCTAAATTTCATAACATCTAACCGATTTTAGTGTTTAGGTAATCCTTTGTCTTTTTATAAAAAAATGATCTTTTGTAGGTAGTTATTTTTAATTTTTTTACCTCTTTAAAAAAAGTTATTCATAGTTATTTTTCTCGAAAAGACAAAACTGTTATCTACAAATTTACCAAAGACGTCATACCGATAAAAAAAACCGTTCAAATGGCTTTAAAAATATTTGTAATCACCAATACTTCCCAAAATAGTATTTTCAAATAGCTCCCCAAAACTGAGTCGTGTTCCAAGAAATTATACCAATAGCACAAAATAACATCTTTTGCCCATAGAAACATTTATGCTAATTTTCAGCCAAATAAAAATGGTCGATTAAATTGGTTGCCCGTTTTTTGTGGAATTGCAAAAAAATACAGTCACCTGTCAGTGAAGGTAAAGTATGCGTTCATCATTTTTACGCTAGTAAATTAATCTGTATCTATTATTAGGGGTTATATACTCTTATGGTAGTGAGAAAAAATCGAAATATTTTTTTATTTTACTATTTGAAAGGATACGGAATTTCAGAAAATGCAATTAAAAATATTTCATGTTTTAGACTAGGTTATCTTTCTTTTAAAAATCAGAAAGATCTGAGCAGTAGAATCGATTTGGCAGCGTTTGCAAGCGCGTAATCTGCTACTGCTCGCGACACGCAAGTCACACTTTTCGAGTGATTATCTCGAAACGATTTTATTTCATCAAGTGTGGTTGTTGTGAGCACAGTTTCTGAAGAACCGTCAACCCGATCAGCCTGAATGTTGGCTGGTTTGTTTATAACAATAATAGTCTGCTCGCGAACGAAAGAATTGTAACTTCAACTATTTTTTTTTCTACTATAAAAACCAAATTTTTGACGTTTTACCTGAAACTTAAAAAAATACGATCATCATTTTGTTAAGGGGTAATATGTATATACCAAATGCTCAATAAAACAAAGCTTTTTTCATTTATTTTTTTACAGGACATTTGAGATGTCAGGTATATAAATAATATTTCATTGGATTGAGCGACTCTTGCAGAATAGAAAGAATATTTTTTATTGCTATTTTTGTAACAAAATGGCGGCTGTGCAGCGAATGCCGTGAACCGTTTTTTTTAAGTTGTTCCGCGGCGAGCAGTAGAAGTCGTGCCCAACTCCACCTATAACCAAAACAATTTTTTTTTCATTATCTACATAAGTGTCGCTAGTGAAGTACACATGATTATATTTTTAGGATTTTTCTTCGCACAATGGCACCGTTTTAAAAAAAAGTTCTGTTTCGACAAAAAAATCTACTTTGATTGTTTATAACTTTAGTTGTTGTTAATCAATCGCTAAAATCGTGTGTACTTCACTAGATAATCTAATGAAGAAGCTACAGTTAAAATTTCAAGTCAATCGGATATAAACTTTTGCAGTTCTACTGCAGGCCGATTTTAAGAATCGCAACAGTAAAGCCCCTAATAATTTTTTAACCTTCAGTCAGCTACCCCTGTGCCGTTAAGTTGTCCTTTCTGGGCTTTATCTTCCTCTTCTTTTTTTTTATCTGATCTAAGGCTGCGCCTACCCTCTTTCGCGGTATCAGACATGCGACGCTCAGTGACTTTGACGCGGTTGGCGTCCGATCCACCGCAAAACTCAAACTTGTCACTCATATTTAAGTACTTTTGAGTGTAACTCACAGTTAAAAAGTATCAAAAAACTCAAAGAAAGAACGGACACAACGAGAACGGTTGATCTACTGAACAAATGGAAATTGTGAGTAAACACGTGCTGTAGAGAAGCTGTAACGGTCGAAATTTGATGCAGCGACCTCTATACTACAAATTTGAAACACGATATCGATCATAGGTAACTTCTACTAGATTTTGTTATTAGAGGTCTTTAAAATGCCCATGAAAAATATTCACAACAAGAAGCACTTGTTTTCGTTTATCTTAACGTTCCGCATAGCAAAAGGCACAATATTTTTCGCGAAAAGTGTTCCGAAACAAAATATTTTGCGGAGAAAAAAAAGTAATGAAAGCATTTTTTGCACACTCCAACTTTGTTACACTATGAAGCTATTGCTCAACCGTCATCGATACAAAGTTGTCAGATCAGTCAAAAGTAAATTCCAAATATTTTTTTAACTATAGCCTGAAATTAACGAATATCATCGAAAAAGCAATCACTTTTTTGCGTAATGTTTGTGATATAAAAAAATTTCAAAAATTAAATTACTGGACAGAAATAACACTTTTTGATGACTGGAAAAAAATAATAAAAAGACATGTTGCCCTAATAACAGATAACTTTTTCAAAGACTTAAATATGTTTTCTAGTGAACATAACGTTGGAGCGACGAGCCCGGCAAGCAATTACTTTGCGGTTCTCTAACGCACTTCTGCATACATTGGGGGCTCCAAAATTCACAGGAATGGTTAAATATCTCAAATCTCTCTAGGGTAACTATGCCTCAAGCTTTCCCTTTTGTCGACCAGTGTTATCAAAAACAATATTTAGAAACTTTAGCGATCACTAGACCAAGATTTGGGGCAAGATTGGTTTGAAAAAAAAAAAACTGCATTAAGAGAAAATGAAATTAGTTCTTGGTTATAATACTAAGACTACATTAACAAAGATCTCCAGTAAGTCAACAAGGAAGACATCGCGAAAGAATACACTCTGATGATCTGTGAGTGTAATGCTGAAATCACTTCAATTCGGTCCCATATGTCGTCTATCGCTGTTATTCACTTCTTTTTGGTCACCGGAGTGACCCTGAAGGTCAAAACTCAACTGATGTTGAGGTTTTTCTCATAGGAGTTCAAGTGTATCGCAGACTGGCGCATAGCTAGCTAGTCAGCGTTTAGACACAGCAATTAACACTCAACCACTACAAGACAACTATTACCACGGTTGACAATCTACGACTGAACTGATTTTTTCGGAATGATGTAAAATTCAAGTTGCTCAGTCATTTTTTTATTTGTTAATTAATTGTTTCGTAACAAATACACTAAAAACTATAACTATTTCAAAACAGCAGTCATTACTTTCTAATATATTGAAAATATCTGAATGATTAATTATTATATATTAGGCTAAGACAAGTAGTATTCACTAAAATATATTTAATTAGTGTGCAATACAACAATAAAACCAACAATGTCATCGAATTTTATACATAAAACTTTGGATACGCTTTTTGAATTGAACAACACAATCTCTGATTCTAGGGTTATGCTGCCGGAACAGAATAGTCCAACCGATGCTGATTTTAAAGGGTTCATGTGTAAAGATAAGAGTTGCGACACTTTTTTACACTTCAGTTCAAAGTCATGATTGTTTTTTGGTGATATTTTGGACTTGATACACATTGCCATTCACAAAAATAAAATTATCATTGGGATGCTCAGAAATTGTGCAGTTTTTTTCATTAGTGATAATGCTATAGTAATCTCCACGTTGTTTACAAACTTTTTTCTTACTGCTGGTTTCAAAATTCAAATGTTCTCCAAGCCGGTTTTTGAATTGTTGAAGAGGATTTGGAGCTTTCTTTAATGCAACATAATTTGTAAATAATTTTCAAAGGGAAAGGCAGAAAAAGAATCTAAATTTCCATGTAATAAAGAACCATCTGCTAAGTGTGTAGAGCATATATGAAAATTATATACGAAAAACTGCTCTCCATAATATAATTGAAATTTTTCTCCAAACAGTTTTAACATTGTTTTAGCAGTACAGTAGCATGCCAGGTAGGATGACATAAAATTCGAATAGCTGAAGCGAGAAGTAAAAAATGTTCATAATATGGTTCTCGAACTACAGTATGAAATAAAAATGGTCCTAAATAAAGAAGCATCAGGCGCAACTCAGTTGCCTTGTAAAATTTCAATTCGCTTAATGGCCTTGGAGACCTCACAAATTCGCTACATATCTGTCGTTTCACACAATTTATCCTTCTGTCTATTTTCTGCTTAGCGGCCGTTGGCAACGAATAAGGTTTATTTGAGGTTTCAGTCCAAAATTTTAAGAGTGTTCTAAATACACCTAGCAAAACATTGTGCATATAATCTACAGGTACGGTTGAAACGCATCCTAGATGTATAGCTGCAAGCGGCGGTAATCTATCCGGATGTAAATGGTGGCCGTCTGCTAGATTCAAAAACGATTCATCAGTCCTGGTATCGGCGATGCTGCTTGTAAAAACTGTACGATGATTAATACTTCGTCCTTTTACTGTACACTTAGGACAACCATCAAGTGCATTAGCTGCCTTAATATCCATTACGAATGATTTTGCTTGTGCACCCATAATAAACGCAGACACACTGAAAGTTATCTGTTTGTTTTTATAGTCGAAACCATCCCGTAGTAGTATCTTCAACTCACCAACAAATTCCCTCATGTATTCGTGAAGGTCCTTCGGTTTTCCGTTTCCATGATAAACAGCAACTGGTAGTACGTCGGGGTACGATGTAGTCTTCACAAGAATCGGCCAAAATGAGCTACGGGAGCTTTTCGTTAACGGAATCCCGTCGATCCCGAACTGTAGCTTATAATGTTTGTCGGCCCCTTCTTCTGTGTCTTCTGGGTGATGTTTCAAAATATTTTCCAGCATATTTTTTATGCCAAAATAACAATACTCTCCCATTTTTTCCCATTACATCGCCCATTTTTTGTTGTTGTTACGTCAGGAAGCTTAGCAGAAACTTTAAGAGATTTTATGTTCCGTGGAAATTGCGGAAAGTGGTGGTCTTTGAACCATCCAAGTAAGTCATCAGTTGCCGTTTCCGAAATATTGTACTTCACGTGCCATTTCAAAATTTGCTGGCCCACATCGGAAACATCATCTATGTTACACACTGGATCCGCCTCGTCATCACTGTTGTCACGCACATAACTATCACTTTCCAATTGCTCAAAAATTTCCTCTAAATTATCCAAGCTTTCTTGATTTATCACAAAGCTGCTTGACGCTTCTAACACCGCGACATCTTGCCGTTCTTGCATATCCACAGGTGCTATTGCAGCCGCGTTCATCGTGGATCTATCTCGATGTACTCCATGAAGTCGATAAATTCGTTCCACTTCCCTGTGATCGCGACGATTTTCTGTTGATCTGGACATTTTGAAGAATGGCGTTTTACGTAACTTTGGTTCTAGTTCTTTTCGTCGTAATGTACAACAATACACTGAATATATTTTCTTGTACGATTGTAGCTTTTATGTTACCTCATTAAGAAGGTAAACAATGAGTACAATCTATTTGGTAGGTGAACAATTAGAACAACAAGGAAGGCGATATTTAACAAAGTGAAGGTATAGGTAATTCACCAAAAATAATCAGCCATCTCCATTACGTAGGTATAGGTAATTATTTTTAAGATACCTAAGGCAAAAGTTACATGCGGATAACAATAATAGTGTAAATCCAGGTCCAGCGGCTTGATGTAGGCTTCGCAGACAGAACGATTCAGCTCGATTTTATAAAGATCATTTTCGCTTTTGGTAATTTTAACTGACTTATTTGAAATATCACGTAGACTGCTTATGATGTTGAGACTACTGCTGCTGCTGGGAAAACTCTTGCTGCTGGGACAACTGTTGCTGCTGGGACTGCTGCCGACCATGAATTGTTGCCTCCAGGCAGTTCCGTGGAAACTCTAGGAACAACTGTTAAAGCATGGTCTAACTATCAACTGGAAGGTTTAGGAAGGTTCAAAGGGATCGGCAGACTTGCTTCAGCGGGAAAGCCAAGGTAAAAATTCAATGTTTTAGTTTTGAGAAGAGTTGCTTATGTGTATGTTTTTTGTTTTATTTTACTTCTCAGGGAATTCAGCGGTTGCGACACCGATCGGGCAAGCACGTCTACACAATTGAAAATACACATGTTTTGTCGTTATCAAGAAATAATATAATTGAATAAACAAACATAACAAAATTCAATTCAATTTATTGTATGATATTTGAATGATAAAATTATCCGAATAAACAGAAGAATAATAAACTCAATTTATTGTAAAATTTTCTTTAATGCTAACAATACCATTTCCAACAAATCTAGCAAACGATGCTGCTCATTTACTTTGCTCGTCTGGTTCAGCGTTTGACGGTTCGTTTGGTTTTTTGACTCTGCACTCCCCGGGAAGTACAAAATATCGTCGGCAACGATATTTTTCATTTATACGACGGCAATCCGGCACATTGCACGGCGATTTGATGTGAATACGTTCGAAATAGCGCTGTATTAATATTCAGAGACACCTCACCACTTCGATGGTCGCGCCTGGAAATGCGAATGGCCTACGTAATTGAATCAAAGCGGATTTTTTTATGAAATATAAACTGGAACTAGCTGTTGAACACCTGAAACTCGCAGGGCTAGTGACTAGCTGTAGGCTTTGCAGACAAAACATTGAAGGGAAATTTGTCAAGATTATTTTGGCTCTTGTTTAATCTCAACTAATTTTTTTGAAACTTGCATGTAAAACTATAAAATTTCTGTGATGTTTGAAAAAGAAGAATGAATAAATAATTAAAATCATCCTTATTCTCCTTATTCATGAACTCAAACACCTGCAACTGTGATATTGATACACGCTTTTTAATTATCCGAAAATGAAAATATTAATTAAACCTTCAATTAATCAAGAACAATCAATTATTTCTAGTACACTCGCGGTAGTTCAAAACCGATTCATTACATAAAATCAATTATATCAATATCAATAACTAATTGAACGTTCCCGGGTATGCTTGGAATTGATTCAAAATTGAGAATCACTTTTTTTATAGGGTAGATGATCCAATAGTTGTGGTAGTACCAATAGTTGCGGCATCGCTTTTAAATTCATCGTTTAAACTAATTAGAACCGAATTGCTTATGCTACATGTTGAAGAAATAATAGATTAATCATAAGTACATATGCTACTACAACAATATATACTGAAAATATCCAAATTACTGATAAATACTGTATTTTTCAGAAACTTACCCGGAAGGCACCACTCACTACCCATTTTCTTTTTTTGTCCACGATTGTTTTAAGATATGTGTGTGGTTTTAGTACGATTATTACGCATATAATTATTTTCCCAGATAACAGTTTGTTGTGGAAACTGTTGCAAAGGTGAAGTTCGTTAATAGATGATCATATTATTTATAAATTACTTCCTCCACTATTGGATCACAGGATACACTATGCTCTTATAGTTGCGGTATGTTTCGCAATTCTGATTTACGTTTATCAAAACATATGTATGTGGGACTACTTGTGTATATTAGGGACAAGCAGGTACTGGGGGACATACCTAAATGATGTAACTTATTACTATTCAATTTTTGAACCCCACCTTCCCCTGCCACCGTGTATTTACCGATACTTCATACATGATCGGCCACAAAAGCTATCGCTCTCACCCCTAAAATGCTGTATTATGCATTTATGACCTCTTAATCGATGCTTACCCACTGCTTTTGGTCTTGTAATTCTTTTAACGAACCTTTCACAGCTTCAGTCGCTCTTTTAGTAAACACTAACGTCAAAAATGTAAGGGCAAACATGGTACGAAGCAGAGACTCTAACTTCCAGTGTTGAGAAGTCACCATTTGTGAAAAAAAATTCTTCTGAATATTTCAAAATGAGTGCCATTGGTCTTTCTCTTCAGCCAGTTTCAGCCCTTTTCAAATGTTAGTCTAAAGACATTTTATAAAAAGTATGCAAAATTTGTTTTATTTTAATAAAACCTACACCCTCACTGAATTTTGCCAACATCTGACCAAATTGGCGCAAAATCCGTCTCTTAGTTAACTTCGTGCATTTTTGTATTTACTTGCAAACCGACTTGTCAACCTCTTAACAACAATATGATAAATAGTAAAACAATCAAAAACCACTTCATGCGAGGCAAATACCTTCATTTAACCAAGCAAACACGAGTATTTTATAAACCGCAACTACAGGAACACCCATTCACAACTATAGGAACTCTACCGCAACTATTGGAACTAAAGCGTACAACTAATTTTAGTTAATTTAACCCCCCAAAACGGGTTCAAAGTCAATTTTAAGGTGCAAAATTATCAAATAGAACCCATTTCAACAGAAAATAGTGATACGGACCAGCTAGATTCGTTTTTCTTAGCCAAAACATGGCTAAACATGCATAACTCGTGCTTAGCTCCTCCACTATTGGGTCATTTACCCTATATCCCTGCCGCATTAGCACAACTCCCTTCAGAAATATTACGTCACATATCACCTCTGATAGTTCAATCGTCATTTTAAATGCAACATCAATTTTCTTAAAACATACAGAGCTGAAATTCTAATATTCAATTTTATTTTGCGATGTTCTACAGTAACTGGTCATTTTGGACTTCAAAAAGACGTCTGGGGTTTCACTTTTGAAGGTATTGGAAATATTGGCCAAATACCACTTTAGGCTATATTCCTGACACCGGAGTCGTCATCTTGGAGTTCGAAATTGCTATTGGGAATAATTTCTGGCCTCTGGGCATAATCTTGTTTCTGAAAATATTAAGATTGGATTGTATTTGACCACCTTGAGGTGTTCGCCGGAAACAGGAAATTACCATCACAAAATTAAATGTGGCTGCTGATTTAAAGAGTTTTTTTCTTTTTTTAGACCATTTAGAGTTGTTTTCTTTTTTTATTTTTCTTAAGTTTAGGTCTAATAATCTGCAAGATCTATCACGATTGCTACAATATTTGTAGTTACGTATATAGCTGCATGTGTCTGACATTGGCGGCACACATTTTTTTGTCATATAAAAACAATGACTGGCGTTATTACATTTTTTTACCTTATCCTCAATGCGCATAACCGCATGAATTCGAAAATCCGCTTTAAACAATTCGTGAAAAAAACGCGGAAAAAACCTGATCGGTGCGTAAAATGTGGATATTCAAAAACATCACTTAGAGTGTGCATTTGAATCGAACGATTTGATGTGATTAAAATTTATCAATTTTGGGGCTACTAACATTCATGATTTTACATGTCTACGTAGTTTTCTGAATGATATATCATTTTTTATTTTCCAGATAAAGTTATTTGCAATATATTTTCACATTTTCTTCATTCGTCAGATATCCTCAAATTCCATTCCTAAGCATTCCCGAACATTTTAATGTAAAAAAGCACTATATGTCTGCGCTTTGAATTTCGAGTGAGAGGCGAATTACGCATTGAATATCATCATTATGAATATTTTATGTAGTAAATAATATCTCAATTTTTAGTAATCAGGTACCTGCTGTTTCTCTTCAAATGTCTTTTCTAAACATCAACAAAAATTTTGTTGAAAAAAATTACACATCATCGCTTTGAACTTTGATTTAGAGGTGGATTGAGCATTAAAAGTCATTAATCACAAAGCTACGTGAAACATATTTCTCCTCAAATATCTTTCCGAACATTTTATGTAGCAAAAAAAAAAACACATATCTCTATGAACTTTGATTTAAAGGAAAATTGAGCCTAAAAAGACATGATTTCGCACGATAAACTCAGTTTTTAGTAAGGAAAATACCATAACTTTCCAAACATGTCTATCCGAAACAATAACAAACATTTTATTATAGAAAAAAAACATATCATCGCTTCAGATTTTGATTTAGAGGTAAATCAAGCATGTTTTTCGAAGTCTTGTGAATTATATCTTCAGTAATCATTTGATTATTATTACCTATTATTTCTTCTTAAATGTCTCGTCTGAATATCAATATAAAAAAAACACAGGAGGGTTGTGTGCAAAGCCACGACCGCAAGGTTGAAGTAGAATACTTTTACATAGCTCTACTTACGACTGTACATTAACCTACGGCCGGGCGAATCGGTTCGCGCCGCTTTTCGCGTTTAGCCTGGCAGAGGCCTAATGCGCACGGCCAACACAATAGAAAGGTGTTTTCACATTGAAAATTAGACACGGCTTAACTGGAGTAAGTGTTGGCAAATGCATCAACCGCTAATACCGCCGCTATCGTACGAAAGTCAGCCTGGCAGAGGCCTGAGACGTGGTGACCAACCACAGGGCAAGTGATTTGTTGAATTTGAAGGACGGTCCATCCAGTTCACCTTCCGACTAATGAATGTAGCTAGTTTTCCCAGAAACACTCTTTTATAGCCGAAGGGTGCTACGTAATAGGCCACGCCTTTCAGTTCAGGTTTACCATTTCCTTATGTTCTTTAGACGAATTATTCCACAATTCGCATTTGATTTTTGTATCCAGCGAATAAACACCGATGGTGCTCTCACACACGCAACGGTTTTAACCCGTATCATATTGCTGTTTGTAACATCAAGCGATTTCGTTTGCTCGCTGTTGCGTGTTGCATCATGTTGCAACTTGGCAGCTGGGAGACGACGAAATTCTGTTTATGATGATTGATTGAATCGACTTCATATTAGCTCTGCATAGTCGAACTAACTGCTTTTATGAATGCGTTCTAACAGGGCAATGTCGGTTATGCTAATCGCAGCCTTAGCGTCGCCCCTACAGTGGGGGGTTTACTAAATAAAGTGAAAATTAGACAACTACAACAGAATTTGATTGCATCCCGCACATAATGTCTGCTTGTGTTAATGCCAGAAAATTATTAACCTTCAATTATTTTTTTATTTTCCTTGAAAAAAGCATTTTGCGGTACAAAATCGGTTACTGATTACAACTTTTGAGCTGCCCTAACATTGGGGGAATCAAGATACACGGACAACATGCACCGTGGAAGCTATTTCACATTCAGTAAATTAGACGGGTGCGACAGATTTAAATTGCTAGGATGGAACACAGAATGCTTGCTTGCGTTGACAAAAATTATTAACTTTCAATGACTTGTTTATTTACATTGAAAAAGGCATTTTGATTTCCAAAATTGGATTTCCTGATGGCAATCTTCATGCTGCCCCAACACGGGGGAATAATGGCAGTCTGGCGACACACGCTGAGAAAAACCGCGCTGCTCCTGAGACATGGTGACCAGCCACAGGGCTGGTGCTGCTGCTAAGGAAGGACGACTGCTGTTGTCGCTGTCTAGAACTATTATGTGCGGCTCCGGCTGAAACAGGCTCTTATATAGGCCAAATAGCATGTTTTCAATTGCAAGGTATATGATCCTGTCGACCGTGCTTGGGAAGCAAGCATATAACGACCAATCAGAGGTCGAATTTTTCGTTTTGACAAGGCTTGACTATTTTCAATAGTACAATAGTGTGAATAATAAAATTACAATTGTCTTCTTTTGAGAAGAATCTTAGAAGATTTTCCAATCTATTGCTGCAAGAACGAAGGAAATCCATCGAATACTAACCGATTTATTAGCATTTGAAATTGGACATATTTTTCACTTTTTTCGGTTTTAGATTTTCATTTCACATCCCTGTGTAGCCGAACTTCCTGAGAGAAGTATTCTACTTCAAAATATATGCCATCGCTTTGAATTTCGAATTATAGGGTGAACGTTGAAGGTTGAACAAAAATAAGTCAGGTTTTATTTATGTTTTACGTTATGTGAATGATATCAAATTTTTTTATAATAAAAAACCGTAACTGTTTCACATATACATTGCTTCGACTTCTACGAATATTTTCTTGCGATAAAACTTTCATGCCACTGCTTACTTTTTTGATTGGGACGATTTAAAATCATGGTGCATACAATATCGCACCCTTATTTTTGGGGCTAATAACGGTTCAGATCAACTAGATGAGTTGAGAGAAATCGTTATCGATATTGTTTTCCGTCCCCCAGTGCTGAGTCGAGAAAAATTCCAGCTCGGAAAGTTCCTCGACTCGATCGGAAATCGAACCCGATATCACAACCGCGTGGGAAAGCTAGCCGACCGACATCGCTAATCACAGAGCCAAGGGGACCACAATCATCATGGTGCTTATTGTGTACCTTAGAAACGGCGGAAATAGTATCAATAAGATTTGCGTTACATAATTCTTTTTTTATATAGTAGATAAAAATAAATAATCATGCACCATCCTATAAATATATTGCTTCGAACTCTACAAATATTTTCTTGCAATAAAACGTACATGACACCGCTTACTTTCTTGATTGAAAACGATTTAAGATGATGGTGCTTATTGTGCACCTCAGTAACGGCGGGAATAATATCAATAAAAACTGCGTTACGTAAATCTATTTTTATATAGTGGATAAAAATAATGAATCATGCACCATCCTATAAATGAAGCGTTGTAATCCAATGTTGCGCTATCAAAATAATCAAAATAAAGCAACCTGCACATCGCCATTGTTGCATCGCACACAATGAAGTTTGAATCGCACAGCCCCGCCACCACGTTTTACGTTATGTGAACGATATCACAATTTTTATTATTAAGAAACCCTATATGTTTCATAAATATATTGCTTCGAACTCTACAAATATTTTCTTGCAATAAAACGTACATGTCATCGCTTACTTTTTTGAGTTAGAACGATTTAAAATGATGGTGGTTATTGTGCACACAATGAAATGTAAATCGCACAGCCCCGTCGCCACGTTTAACGTTATTTGAATGATATCACAATTTTAGGTATTAAAAAACCCTAACTGTTTCACAAATATATTGCTTCGACCTCTACGAATATTTTCTTGCAATAAAACGTACATGTCACTGCTTACTTTCTTGATTTAGAACGATTTGAAACGATGGTGCTTATTGTGCACCTCAGAAACGGCGGCAATAATATCAATAAGATCTGCGTTACGTAAATAATTTTTTTATATAGTAGATAAAAATAATTAATCATGCACCATCCTATAAATGAAGCGCTCTAAACCAAAACTGCGCTATCAAAATAATCAAAACAAAGCAACCTGCACACCGCCGTTACTACATCGCACACCACTAGGTATAAATTGCACAGCCCCGTCGCCACGTTTTACATTATGTGAATAATATTAATTGTGTATTAAGAAACCCTAAATGTTTCACAAATATATTGCTTCGAACTCTACAAATATTTTCTTGCAATAAAACGTACATGTCACCGCTTACTTTCTTGATTTAAAACGATTTAAATTGATGGTGCTTATTGTGCACCTCAGTAACGGCGGGAATAATATCAATGAAATCTGCGTTACGTAAATCCATTTTTATATAGTGGATAAAAATAATTAATCATGCACCATCCTAAAATAAATGAAGCGCTCTAATCCAAAACCGCGCTATCAAAATAATCAAAACAAAGCAACCTGCACACCGCCGTTGCTGCGTCGCATACAATGAAAATTGAATCGCACAACCGCCATCGTGATCTCGTTGCGGCAGGAGAAGTTTGGTTGTGTTTGTTTTGACCAAGTCCGCATGCCAGCCGCACCGGACTTGCTTCAAAACAAACACAACTAAACTTCCCTCTCGCCCGCGACGCACGAAGCCGAATGAACCCCTAGGAGCGAATGAACCCTGGTCCGACATCTCCGACATTTTTGTTGCATTTGAGCACGACATTGGACCGAGGTTGAGCGAAATGTCGACCCGTTGTAGGACCGATCTATCGGAGAATCGGACGCGAATTGGTCCGACATCGGCCTGACAATTCTTACTAGGGTGCGGTGCATGGGCGTCGCGTATTTGAGACAGCTTGCGTGCAAATTCTCGTGAGCTCGTCTCGCGAGCTTGCCTCGCATGTTGCTTTGCGCTAATGGTGCGAGAAGGAAATTGATTTTGCGCAGAAGGAAACAGGCAGGGGATTTTATGTTTTTTTTTTCATTTACGGTGTTATAGCAGCATGCATCAAAACACCGTTAGAATTATCAATGATAAAACCTAGTTCATTTATTTATCAATTCAAAATTCTATGATTAATTCATCCGACTTTTGTTAACATGAATTAAGAACGTATACTTATGATGCTAACGGTACGAAAATGCACCGGATGCAGGGTTCGTCGGTTTAGATGTCATTGACTATCTTATGATAGAACTCTGTTTTGTAGTTCTAAGGATAAAAAATGTGGTTTGAAATTACAACATAAGTTTTTCGGGAGATAAAAATAATAAAACCATTGAAATTGTTCATATTTTCTAGTACATGTTGATGTTGGATAGAATTTTTGAATTGAGTACAGTAAAGTCGCTTTTTATGCGGGGGATACATGCCGCGTAAAAAGCCGCGTAAATTCCGGAATCCGCGAAAAAAAAAATTCGCGTAAATTCTGCAATCCGAGTGAAGAGGAACCAAAATCCGCAAGAAAAAAAATACCGTGTAAATTCCGGAATCCACGTAAAAAACCGCGTAAAAGCGACCTTAGTGTATAGATATTGCAAATCAGGTTCTGAAGGTTCGTGATAATCTGATCGTAGTAATATAGTTTTGTGAATTCTTCCGATTAAAACACCTTCAGAAGGGTCTGACGGCATATATCGTATGTAGGTACGGTAGGCAGCCTATACACCAGAGAGACGCAGAGACACTCACCGTTAAGGCAACTGTCAACATCAAAACGGATAACGGCAATGCAAAATTATACAGCTCGCCCGTTTTGATGTTGATAGTTTCCTCAACGGTGAGTGCTTTGCCATTTCTCTAATATACAGTTTCACTAAGGTACAGTACGGGCGTCTCGCTCAGTTCGTAAAGCGATAAGACAACGTGTGGTGCGCCGCAGTCTCTTACCGAAGAAAAAAAAGAAAAGAAACCTCTCGTCGTTTCAGCGCGTGTACAGGAAGTCTGTGTACACGAGAAAGTCTCACGAGCTGTAGCGCACGAGCTGTATCAAGTATGTACAGTACGGGCGTCTCGCTCAGTTCGTAGTGCGATGAAACATCGCCTTGCGCATCGCAATCCGAACCGAAAGAGAAGCGAAAGAGCAATCTGCAAATTGCATGTGACGTGTCTCGTCTCGTCGCACATGTATTGAAATTCTACGAGCGAGAGAAAGATTTCACTCGTCGCTTGAAAAAAAAGCGCGTGCACGGGAAGTCTGGTTAAAATATAGAAATTCCAATCAAAATCATTCACTAATTATTACAAATTATAGCAAGTTTTGTGAGGTTTTTGGCAGAAAAAGGTCAGAATTAGTTAAAATGTACAATATTTTGTTAATTTAATAACAAATTTTGTTATAAATATGCTTGAAAAAAAAAACACACTTTTGAACATTCAAGTGTATGATAACAGAATTTGATATAATTCTGTACTTTTCATCATTCTGGCATATCAAGAATATTACAGGCTTTGTTATTCGTTTGGTCGGGATCTCCTCCCATGTTTCCTTTGCATATTTTAAATCTTAAATTTCAAGGCTCAAGATGGTGATAGTCTGCACACATATAAATGATTTAACAAGTATTAACAATTTAATTATAAGTTTTCTAGCCATTTATGATATGCATAAGTATTAAATCATTTCACATTATAATTATTGTTACCTTTTGAAGTTGTCTCTGCTAATGTCACGACAATCGGTGCAGTTTTCAATGGTTTTGTAGTGCTTCTAGTGAACGTAGTTAGTTTCGAAGCCTTCAACACAGGCTGACTTCTAACTTTTCCTGTATTTTTTTGAATGTGAATTTCAAAAATGTTTTGAATTAACATTGTGTTTGTTATTCATTCTGATAAAGAGCAGAATATTTACCCTCATAATACTCCGACTTAACCTCAGCAAAGTGATGGTGTCGTACTGGTAGATATGATGCATCGTCTGGTGAATGGAGCTGAGGAATTAGGCTCAACCACATAGATAATTTATGTCCGCGGTAGTGACTTCTTGACAACGCACTACAACCTGAGGTATAAAAGTAGATAAATCGATCGCAATTATAATATCAGTAAGCTTATCTTACCCGACTTACCTAACTCCAAATAAATTTGGTTAGTTGGGTCATAAAATTCCCAATTTTCTAGGTTACGTGATGATTGTGTGTTTTCATTTTCATTGGTTTCATCCTTGGCATCTTTGCTATTGTATCGCAATAAATTTGGTTTTACATTAGGTTCGTTTCGATGTGTTTTGTCATTTTTCATATAACCATCGGTAAGCAATCTACCAGTTTCAGCAATACCATCATTATTAGAAAATGTATCCCTTTCATACATAGTATTCATGCGTTGGTTGTTGAACAACGACATGCGTTCACCCAATAGAGATTTTTTTCTAAACTCAAGTTTATTGTGTTGAACATTATCGCTATGGTATGGAATATTGACTTTATTATTCTCAGATATGTTCTCTAGATTAAACATCCTCAAACTGTTTGGATTACTGAAACAAAAAATTGCAACTCAACAATTACATGCGTATCTGTTAAAACTTTATGAGATAAGCTAATATTTTTGTTTTATTGCTTTTATTGAATATCATTTACTGCATAGGCTAATATTAATTCATGATGATATAAATGTTCATTTGAACGTTTGGTTGTTCGAATACGTCAAGTCTTGTCTTCGTCTAGCGTCATTTAAATAAATCAGCATGTTTACTCTCCTCGTGAAAAAGGCGTAAACTCCTATATCCACATAACACCTATATCCACACAACACACGAACTTCGAAATCGACCGAACCATAAAATTTTGTAATCCGCGTAGAAATAAGCTTGATTTGAACAATATCGAAAATTTTAAATGACTGTATTTTTTTTTGGAAAGACAATATTATTACCTACAACTTTTCCGATAACGTCAAACCGACCAAACAACGACTCTAAATATATTTGCAATCATTATCCATCCATTTCTACACAAGCTTTAACTAAAAAAAGTCGTAACTCTATAAAAAATACTAGTAGCACAAAATGACATCTTTAGCCCATAGGAATATCTGTGCAGTCAGATAAAAACTGGTTGCTCTATGTTGCGTGGAATTGCGCAAAAGTGCCAATATGTCGATTTCGACTGTTTGTAATATTCTGCAAACCTCATCAATAATTCGCAAGGAGGATGAAGAAAGACAGACCAAATGGTCAAAAAATTGACTGGGCGGCAAAAAGGTTAAAAAGAGTGAGGATAAAGTGCCGAAGCAAATGAAACATCATCACATTACGTCAAAAGCACAAATGTTCCTGAACAACCTCTCGACCCCATTTGTACCCAAAATACGCGACTCAACGAATCTGCCTCAGTGTCGCCCATTCGAAGATTTCTATGTCATTTTGAGTTCCGTGGTGTAGCAAAATAACTGAAGACCAATAAACTGCCAACAGTTGATTGGTAAAATATATTGATGCATTCAAAAAGTCAACGTGAAGGTTGTACAACGCTCTTGTTCCGGCATTTTCAAAAATCTTCTTCGATAAGCCGATTACGGACCTTTCTCAGATTATTACTTTTTTCCGTTAATAATAGTTATAGGGTAAAGTAGGTCTAATGATAATGTTTGGTAAAAATGTTCTGTAACTTTTAGTAAGTAATATTGTGGAAAATCCTCATTACATGAGAATGTTGTGTTAATTCAATAACTTCTATGGAAAAAAAGAACTATTATAAATAGTTTGCAATTTGGCTGATATTCTATGTTTTTTAAGTTATTGTCTTATCCCTCAGGTGGGGTAAATTGGTCAAGCTGAGGGGTTAATTGATCATTTTTATTTCTAAAGGACGATTTAGTTAGGGATACCATCCGTCCTGATTTAGCAGGACATGTCCTTATTTCAAGATCCTATTCGAGCGTCCTGATTTCTTTTTCATATTCTTGAATATTGATTTCTTTTTCATATTCTAAAATATTGATTTCTTTTTCATATTCTAAAATACTGATTTCTTTTTCATATTCTAAAATATTCAATCGTGTTGCGTTGCGAGAAAATATTAAATCTTCACTAATTTGTTTGTTGTCCTTATAAGGACTGTTGTTGTTCGATTTCATATCGGATTTAATGTTGATCGCATCGGTGTGCTACCCCGACAGAGGAGTTTAAGGCATTTTTGTGATAACACAAAGCTGTTTTTAGAATGAAAATTTACTGATGCTGCTCGCTACTGAACAAAGGTAGCTTTTACTAGAGGAAGTGTCGCTGCACTAGCTGGCCCACATATCGCTGCTGATACCATTACTGCTGCTGATGCTATCCGTTGCCACAGTTGCTGCTGCTAAGTAAGGATTGTTGTAGTCGCTGTCTAGAACTAATATGAGCAGTTTTAGCTGAAACATGGCTCATATATAGGCCAAATAGTACATTCCGAATTACTAGGTCTATAATTCTGTTGACCGTGCTTGTGAAAGCAATCATATAACGGCCAATCAGATCAATCGAAATTTGCGTTTGAACGAGGATTGACCATTTTCAATAATATAGTAGCTTGTCATATTAGACTTGACAATTTTTAATTATGCGATAACCTAATTTTTATGCAGATAATAAAAGCTGTTCTGTTGTTGGGCTTATTGCTGGAGGAAAGGATAATTCAGTACGTACTTTGCATGTAAACAAACAGAGAAAAGAAGACCTCGCGGAGGAATTCTATCGTCACAAAATCATTGACAGAACAGCCCCCACGTAACTGAACATATGTGCCGTAGACATATTATTGAAATGTTTTGGTAGTTGAGCTCGTTAAAAATCATAAGGCGTAAGATGTTTTCAGTTTCAACCTAGAACGGGTGTCAAAATCAGGTCAGTTTCCTGTATAAATTATTGTATGCTATGTACTATAAAATGTTGCCAAAAACGAAACCCTTTTGTTGCCAAAATCAGTGTGCCAAAAACGGAGCATGCCAAAAACGGAACATGCCAAAAACGGAAACCTACTGAATTGCCTTCAAAATATTCATTACTTTTATGGGAATGATTTGTTACTATAGTTGAGCTGTCATCGTCATCGTTATCATTACCATCGTTACGTCAACGACATCGGCATTGACATCGTCATTGTCATTGTCATCGTCATCGACATCGACATCATCATCAGAATTCTTTGTGCTATTTTATTATACTCAAGCATTAACAGAAATAAATTATGTATTGGACTACTTTGGCAGGTTTTACTTTAGGTTGCTGTACAAAACCTGCAAAAAAACCGCTACCAAAGTAGTCCTATTTATGAGTAAATACAGATTAATATTTCCCATATTTTTAAATCAATAAATATTGAATTCTACCATACTCACCCTGTTTTAGCAAAATTGGTCAAATACTGCATCAAAGTTCGACTAATTTGCTTATCTTCTTGCGTGTAATTTGATGAGAACAATGGTGATAGTGGAAGTCCGAAAGTGAAAGGCACATCTTCTCCGCGAACCGAACCATCACGCTATCAAAATTTGCTAGTTAGGTAATTTATATATGAGAATTAAAAATAAAGAAAATACCAGTGGAAATTCTCGTTCGCTAGTTTGATGTCTAAAATGTAAAAAATATGATTTTCCATTTTGCAAGCTATGCAAATAACCCAAACGAACTAAAGGGGCAGCTGTGTGACCATCGCTCAAAAGCTCTAAAATTGTGTCACGATGACCAAGAGGACTCCTCGGAGGGTGTTCCCAATCTGTATACTCATTCTAAAAAAAAAAAAAAAACAAAATAAAGTTAATTGAAAAAACACGATTGCACTCTCAGTTAATCTTACGCGTAGAGCCGAATATATTTCTTTAAGATGAATGTGGAAAACATTCCTTACATACGTTCGAAGGATTTTATCTCTACGGGTTTCATTGATGCCATAATCCAGATCTTGTTCATTGAGGTCATAATATGATTCATAAGATGTCAAACCAAACAGTAAGTTTTGGGTAGGAAAGTTGGCAAATTCAATACCAGTTGTGCTTCACAGCCATAAGAAGAAAATATTCATAAGATGATTTCGTGAACATTGAAGATTTCGTAAACATTGTAGACATGTGGTTGCTTACCTGGTAATCGCCGATCCGCTCGGCAATGATTTCAAACGCAGATTCACTGCATTTCGATTAATAATTACTGTTCCATCCACAAATGGTGCAAAGCCGGGAAGAAACCTAAAAAAATAGTATGAATAGTTATCGAAGAGTATTTTTGATTTTTCTATGTTAAGATGTAATTTATAGCACCAAAAAAATTTGTCACGTACTACGTAATTTTCGCAATGGTAAAAATGTTGAACGCATTATGTCTTGAAATGCTCATCCGTCACATAAAAGCGTAGGGTGTAAGAAACAAACTATGGCGGCGTTCTTTGGAAATATTGTTCAGATATTGTACAACTGCTGTTGTAACACGGTAGACAGAACAGACACTGTTTTTCAGTTGCTTCCTAGGCAGCTCAAAGTTGTAATTTATTAATTTAATATAGTTGAGGGCAGAGTAAGTATTTAAATTTAATCTTAAATTTTTACAGTGTTCCTCTAATAATTATAGGTTCCGGTCTACCGAAAATTACAACATCGGCAATCTATAGGTGTACAGGTGAGTATTATTTCTATTCAGGTTAACTAAAAGTAGATACAGTTACGTAATTGCCATGTTTACCCAAAATTGAAAATTCGGTGGGGCAGGTTGTTCAGCGTAACGTAATTTTAGCGGGAAAATCATATCGAACTTTATTTATTGTTACATAGGGGGCAAGGAGTAGAAGAGTAGAACTACATATGGTTAACAACAATATCGCACGCTAGCCTGGGGGATAATAGCGGTCTCGATCAACTAGTTATTAGTTGAGAGAATTCGTTATCGATATTGTTTTTGACACATTTTGCATGTGTAGGATAAGTACAAAAATACACCGTGCCCCAGTACTGAGTCGAGAAAATTTCTAGCTCGAAAAAATCCTCGACTTGATCGGGAATCGAACTCGATATCACAACCGTGTGAGAGAGCTAGCAGACCGACATCGCTAACCACAGAGCCACGGGGACCACATACATAAGGTTGTTTTGTTGCATTACTTGTATTGAATATGTTCGAATTTTTTGTGCAAAAGAGGAGTTGAAGTGCTTTCGAATTTTAGTTTGCACATACTACACTGAACAGGAATGAAACAAACGCCATACAACGCAAACAAGTTTCAACAGTGAAAGCGCATGCAGATTAAAATAACATTTTATTTTCAATTCCAGCGCAAAACGAGAAAATATTAAATCTTCAATATTTTGTTTGTTGTCCTTATAAGGACTTTTGTTGTTCGATTTCATATCGGATTTAATGTTGATCGCATCTGTGTGCTACCCTGACAGAGGAGATTAAGGCATTTTTCTGTAAACACGGCAGAAAGCTGCTTTTAGACTGAAAATTTGACGGCCCGTACTTAGAAAACCAGTATTCCAAAACGTTTGTGTGTTGTCAAAATACGGCAACTTTTCATTAGAGGAAGTGCCGGCTAATATACCTACTACTGATGTTGCTCGCTACTGCACAAAGGCAGCTTCTACTAGAGGAAGTGTCGCTGTTCCAGATAGCCAAAATATCGCTGCTGATACCATTACTGCTGCTGATGCTATCCGTTGCCACAGTTGCTGCTGCTAAGTAACTAAGTAAACATGGCTCTTGTATAGGCCAAATAGTACATTCCGAATTACTAGGTCAATAATTCTGTCGACCGTCCTTGGGAAAGCAATCATATAACGGCCAATCAGAAGTCGAATTTTTCGTTTTGACAAGGCTTGACAATTTTCAATAGTGCAATAGTTTGAATAATTAAATTACAATATTCTGCATTTGGGAAGAATCTCGTGTCAGAAGGCCCGGAGCTTTTGCCCTCTTTGCCTCCCCCCATTAATTCCGAGCCAGATAGTCTGCTTATCTTCTGCTAGTTGATGAATGGTACCCACGAAGTTTTTGCTATTTTACCTGTTTGGGGTGAGTTATTCTTATTTTTTCGACACGATGCAATGAAATAGACCTTCATCATTACTTCTTTATTAAAGAATTGTTTTTACGTGAAAATTACAATGAAAAATAAGGGAGAGACTGATTTGTGATTATTTAGGCCATCGAATAGCAAAATTATCGCATACCAGTCTCACTATTAACCGCTCTGTGTAGGAGTTGTTATATTTTTCTCTAGTATTTTGAATATTAGCACACGTTTATGACCGCAGGCAGCTTCTATATTGCATGGAGAATGACAAAGAAGTCCATCCATTACTTATTCCATTTTTAAGATCGTCTTTGAAAAAGCAAAATCTAAGGTTGTAGTCTTGGATATGCTGCTCGACAATTTCTTACCTTACATCTTCAGAGTTCCGCAACACGTGCTGAATAAAATTATTCCTTATTAGCCGTGCATTTAGCAGATTGAAAAGTGGTAGGTATTGAATAATCGTTTAAAGTGAGCAGATCACAAAAAATAACATTTTACAAAACGAAGCATTGCTCAAGACTACTATCCATCTGATAGACGAAACCAAGAAACCTTTCTGAAACGAACATTCAGAAAAAGTTGTAGTTTCAATGTTTACTCAAAATTAATTTTTGTGTGGAATTTATTTGAAAAAACCATGCATTCATTAATTTTATGATGACTTCTTTACAGTAAAAAGCTTGAAAACCACCATAAAACATTTGTTGCATAGATTAAAGAAAAAAATATGACCATACTTAGGAAAAATACTTGGTGGGACTGAAATGCGATTATTTTTAAGATGGGGCAATTTGACCTCACATTTATTTCTGACTTTTTCGAATAAAATATACTTTTTTGTATTCTTGATCGAAAGCAAGAAATACATGAAATTGGGTATTTAAGTCAATGACGATGAAAATCCATCAGTCCCACATGCGATTATAGGCAGTACAGTTCAAATAGCAGATCGGAGACGAGGGATAAAGTAACGTTGTCGAATTTCATTGTGCACTGTCTCGTGGTTTCCATAAAGAAATTCCCGATGGTTGTCATGTCATCTATAAGAAGAACCGTGATACGATGGTTCCTTGGAAGTATTGTCGAAAATCTACCTGAATTCGAAATAGACGACGCCTTGCTCATCGATAAATGGAACTAATTTGTTTATGCTAATATATTTCTCGAAAGTGTTACCAGTACGCAGGCCTGCAATTTCATCTGGATATGTTTGTGCTTGTACTTCACGAAGGATGGTGATCTCCGCCTCCTGAAGTACTTTGCTTTATAGAATCTCTGGCATCCGTTGACCTTTCTTAAATATTTTTACCGCCCGGTGTACGTAAGCTGCTCCTCGAATCATACGCGACCATTTTAAGAAACGTTGCGGATCAAAGAACTGTTTCACTATTTTCACGTTATGTGTGCTCACAGATTTTAAGTTTTATTTTATTTATTTATTCAGACCGCAGTTTTTATTCATTTCGTCAATCAGAAGTAGACAATATACAAAATTCTAATAGTCTAATACAATGTTTACTTTTTTTTTATTCAATGAGCGTTGCGATTGCGTATTGAGCTAAACAAGTGTTTAAGTTCATGCCGAGACGTTGTAAAGTCAATGGTTTCGCAGCATTGATTTTAAGTGGCCAGCATACGATTCAAGGATCTGAATTTTGCATAATTTGTGCGGTAATGATTGGTGGCAAACGTGCTTCGATTTAGAAGTTGTCTAATAGATGCGTAGAAATTTAACTTAGATAAAAGTGTAAGTGAATCAATACGCTGCGAAACGATGTCGTTTACAAATGATACTATTGCAAATTCGCGACGCTCTTTCATTGATTGTATGTTTATGAGCATGCAACGTGCTTTATATGATGGAAAAGGGAATGATGTCCAACCCAATTTACGAAGAGTATACAATAGAAATTGCTTTTGTACTGATTGAATTCTTTCTTCGTGTGAGATTGTATAGGGTGACCATACAATGCTGCAGTATTCCAGTATTGATCTTACATAGGCTTTATATAATGTTTTGATGGTATACGGATCCTGAAAATTGAAACAAAAGTGCTTTATAAAGCCTAGCATGTTATTAGCTTTGTGGATTATTGTGTTGTAATGGTCAATAAAGGTTAATTTGGAGTCTAAGACAACTCCTAAATCCCCAACTCTTTCACAATTTGCTACAGTTTGATTTCCTAATGATATTGTAATGTTTGGTGTTGTTCTTTTTCGACAGAATGATATTTGGTTGTTTATTTTTTTTAATTAAACTCTAGTAAGCTTTTTTTACACCATGCGTAGAATATGTATACAGTGCATTTTCGCTTTTATCAACAGTCGTTTTATCACTACTCGCCAAATTCACGCTCGATTTTCTCACGTTTTTTTTTAAGTAGAATACTTCTCTCAGGAAGTTCGGCTACATAGGGATGTGAAATGAAAATCTAAAACCGAAAAAAGTGAAAAATATGTCCAATTTCAAATGCTAATAAATCGGTTAGTATTCGATGAATTTCCTTCGTTCTTGCAGCAATAGATTGGAAAATTTTCTAAGATTCTTCCCAAAAGAAGACAATTGTAATTTTATTATTCACACTATTGTACTATTGAAAATAGTCAAGCCTTGTCAAAACGAAAAATTCGACCTTTTATTGGTCGTTATATGATTGCTTCCCAAGAACGGTCGACAGAATCATATACCTTGCAATTTAAAACATGCTATTTGGCCTATATAAGAGCCTGTTTCAGGCGAAGCCGCTCATAATAGTTCTAGACAGCGACAACAGCAGTCGTCCTTCCTTAGCAACTGCGCTAGCCCTGTGGTTGGTCACCACGTCTCAGGAGCAGCGCGGTTTTTCTCAGCGTGTGTCGCCAGACAGCCATTATTCTCCCCGTGTTGGGGCAGCATGAAGATTGCCATCAGGAAATCCAATTTTGGAAATCAAAATGCCTTTTTCAAGGCAAATAAACAAGTCATTGAAAGTTATAGATTTTTGTCAACGCAAGCAAGCATTCTGTGTTGCATCCTAGCAATTTAAATCTGTCGCACCCGTCGAATTCGATGGACCTAGGCAACGAAATAAGGACTACGATTGGAAAATTGGGACATGGAACTGCAAATCGCTCTGCTTTCCAGGATGCGACAGGATAATTTATGACGAGCTACATCCACGTAACTTCGAAGTCGTAGCGCTGCAGGAACTTCGTTGGACAGGACAGAAGGTATGGAAAAGCGGGCACCGGGCGGCTACTTTCTACCAGAGTTGAGGTACCACCAGCGAGCTGGGAACCGGCTTCATAGTACTGGGTAAGATGCGCCAACGCGTGATAGGGTGGCAGCCGATCAACGCAAGGATGTGCAAGTTGAGGATAAAGGGCCGGTTCTTCAACTACAGCATCATCAACGTGCACTGCCCACATGAAGGAAGACCCGACGACGAGAAGGAAGCGTTCTACGCGTAGCTGGAGCAGGTCTACGATAGCTGCCCACGACGGGACGTGAAGATCGTTATTGGGGACTTGAATGCTAAAGTAGGACGGGAGGCAATGTACAGAACGGTAATCGGACCAGATAGCCTGCATGCCGTGTCTAATGATAACGGCCATCGGTGCGTAAACTTTGCGGCCTCCCGTGGTATGGTAGTCCGAAGTACCTTCTTCCCCCGCAAAGATATCCACAAATCCACCTGGAGATCACCCGACCAACAGACAGAGAACCAAATCGACCACGTTCTAATCGACGGCAGGTTCTTCTCCGACATCATCAATGTTCGCACTTACCGCAGTGCGAATATAGATTCGGACCACTACCTAGTAGCTGTGTGCATGCGCTCAAAACTATCGACGGTGTATAACACCCGCCGAAGTCGAACGCCGCGACCAAATATTGAGCAACTGCGGGACGCCGAGGCTGCACAGGAATACGCGCAGCAGCTGGAGGCAGTGCTACCTACGGAAGAGCAGCTTGGCGCAGCTACCCTTGAAAATGGCTGGAAAAGCATCCGATCCGCCATAGGTAACACTGCAGTAGCGCTACTAGGTACAAGGGCCCCGAATCATATAAATGACTGGTTTGACGGCGAATGCAAACG
Source organism: Wyeomyia smithii (assembly GCF_029784165.1). Taxonomy (NCBI): domain Eukaryota; kingdom Metazoa; phylum Arthropoda; class Insecta; order Diptera; family Culicidae; genus Wyeomyia; species Wyeomyia smithii. Next base: position 136,237,245 of record NC_073696.1, read on the forward strand.
GTTAGTCGAGGAGAAGAATGCAGCACGGGCGAGAATGCTGCAACACCGTACGAGAGCGAACGTGGAACGATACCGACAGGCACGGAACAGCCAAAACTCAGTCCTCCGAAGGAAGAAGCGCCAGCTCGAGGACCGAGATCGCGAAGAGCTGTACCAAGCTAACGACACTCGGAAGCTCTACGAGAAGCTGAACAGCTCCCGCAAAGGCTATGTGCCGCAAGCCAATATGTGCAGGAGCTTGGACGGCAACCTCCTAACAGACGAGTGTGAGGTGATCGAAAGGTGGAGGCAGCACTTCGACGAGCATCTAAACGGCGATGCAGTAGAGCGCGAGGACGGTATGGCAATTGATCTTGGTGCACGAGCAGAAGACATCAGAATTCCAGCCCCCGATCTTCTGGAGGTGGAGGAGGAGATTGGTCGGCTGAAAAACAATAAAGTTGCTGGAGTGGACCAACTTCCCAGCGAGCTATTGAAATACGGTGGAGAAACACTGGCTAGAGCCGTGCACTGGGTCATTTTCAAGGTTTGGGAGGAAGAACGAGTACCGGAGGAGTGGATGGAGGGTATTGTGTGTCCCATCTACAAAAAGGGCGACAAACTGGAGTGCTGCAATTACCGGGCAATCACTCTGTTGAACGCCGCCTACAAGGTACTCTTCCAAATACTTTGCCGTCGACTATCACCATTTGCGAAGCAGTTCGTGGGGCACTACCAGGCGGGATTTATGGCTGCCCGCGCCACCATGGATCAGATATTCGCGGTTCGGCAGGTTATGCAGAAATGCCGCGAATATAACGTGCCCACACATCATTTGTTCATCGATTTCAAATCGGCGTACGACACAATCGATCGGGACAAGCTATGGCAAATCACGCGGTTGGTCAAAGCGACGATGGATCGAGTGATGTGTGTAGTTCGAGTTTCGGGGGCACTCTCGAGCCCCTTCGAAACCCGAAGAGGTCTAAGGCAAGGTGATGGTCTCTCGTGCCTACTGTTTAACATTGCCCTGGACGGTGTCATTAGAAGAGCGGGGATTAACACGAGTGGCACGATATTCCAAAAGTCGGCTCAACTGTTTGGTTTCGCCGACGATATTGACATTGTGGCTCGGACCTTTGTGAAGATGGGACTAAAGGCTGAAGCCAAACGGATTGGACTGATCATCAATGCATCGAAGACGAAGTACATGAAAGGAAGGGGTTCACGAGAGGATAGTGCTAACCTCCCACCTCGAGTTCAAATTGGTGGTGATGAAATCGAGGTGGTTGATGAGTTCGTGTATCTGGGGTCACTGGTAACTGCCGACAACGATACCAGCAGAGAAATTCAACGGCACATTATGGCAGGAAATCGTGCATACTTTGGTCTCCGGAGGACGCTCCGATCGCGTAGAATTCGTCGCCGCACCAAGTTAACCATCTACAAGACGCTGATCAGACCGGTAGTCCTCTACGGGCATGAGACATGGACTATGCTTGTGGAGGACCAACGCGCCCTTGCGGTCTTCGAGCGGAAGGTGTTGCGTACCATCTTCGAAGGACTGCAGATGGAAAACGGAGTGTGGAGAAGGCGAATGAACCACGAACTGCAGGAGCTGCTTGGGGAGCCATCTATCGTTCACACCGCTAAGATAGGCAGGTTGCGGTGGGCTGGGCATGTTGTAAGGATGTCAGACGACAGCCCGTTAAAGATGGTTCTTGAAACCAATCCGTCAGGGACGAGACGGAGAGGTGCACAGCGGGCAATGTGGATCGATCAGGTGGAAGACGACCTGCGGACCCTACGCAGACTGCAGAGCTGGCGAGCTGCAGCCATGGACCGAGTGGAATGGAGACGACTCTTACGTACAGCAAAGGCCACACCACGGCTTGGGACTGTTTGGTAAGGTAAGTACCCGTCGAATTTACTAAATGTAAAATAGCTTCCACAGTGCATGTTGTCCGTGTATCTTAATTCCCCCAATGTTAGGGCAGCTCAAAAGTTGTAATCAGTAACCGATTTTGTACCGCAAAATGCTTTTTTCAAGGCAAATAAACAAATAATTGAAGGTTAATAATTTTCTGGCATCAACACAAGCAGACATTCTGTGCGGGGTGCAATCAAATTCTGTTGTAATTGTCTAATTTTTACTTTATTTAGTAAACCCCCCACTGTAGGGGCAGCGCAAAGGCTGCGATCAGCATAACCAACTTTGAATAACAAACTGCCCTGTTAGACCGCATTCACAAAAACAGTTAGTTCGACTATGCAGAGCTAATATGAAGTCGATTTAATCAATCAGCATAAACAGAATTTCGTCGTCTCCTAGCTGCCAAGTTACAACATGATGCAACACGCAACAGCGAGCAAACGAAATCGCTTGATGTTACAAGCCGCAATACGGTTAGGGGTAAAATCGTTGCGTGTGTGAGAGCACCATCAGTGTTTATTCGCTGGATACAAAAATCAAATGCGAATTGTGGAATAATTCGTCTGAAGAACATTATAAAATGGTAAAACTGAACAGAAAGGCGTGGCCTCTTTCGTAGCACCCTTCGGCTATAAAAGAGTGTTTCTGGGGAAACTAGCTACATTCCTTGAACGGAAGGTGAGCTGGATGGACCGTCAACAACGTGACAGCAGTAACAGCAGATATCAGCACACAGCAGTAACAGAGGATAGCAGCGGGTTGCGCCTGTGGCTGCCTTCAAATTAAACAAATCACTTGCCCTGTGGTTGGTCACCACGCCTCAGGCCTCTGCCAGGCTGAACGCCAACGCAAGCGATCCGGCGAGATTTTTACCGTACATCAGCCGGCACTTCCTCTAATGGAAAAGTTGGATCATTTTGTTCAGAAGAATATTACTGTCGGTAATGTTACAGAGATGCGATTGCATTATATCCGATATGGAATTAAACAATTGTTCTTTTAAGGGCAAATAAAACACTTAATTTGAAGAGTAAATAGCTTTGGGAACCAGTAGCAGTATGGTAACAGCCTCAGTGGTAGGTGCAGCCGGTACTTTTCCCTAAGGCCGATGTTATAGGAAGTAAATGGAAGCGGCACGGCGAAACAGTTCGGGTGTGCTTAGTTAGACGCGCGTCATTTTTCGTTGTTGATATTATTCCCCACATGAAACGACGCGCTTTCGTACGATAGCGGTGGTATTAGCGGTAGATGCAGTTGCCAACACTTACTTCAGTAAAGCCGTGTCTAATTTTCAATGTGAAAACACCTTTCTATTGTGTTTGCCGTGCGCATTAGGCTTCTGCCAGTCTAAACGTGAAAAGCGGCGCGAGCCGATTCGCCCGGCCGTAGGTTAATGTACAGCCGTATGTAGAGCTGTGTAAAAGTATTCTACTTCAACCTTGCGGTCGTGGCTTTGCGCACAACCCTCCTGTGATTTTTCGTTTTTATCACGCTTTTCAAAAAAAAAACTTCGAATCAAGAATAATGTACTTCCAGTTGCAGAAAATGTATTCGTAACATCATTTTTTTTTATGCCTTATGTCCTTGCATGTGTTTAGTTTTATAAACTCAATTTATTTGATCAATTTTCTGAGGCAACCAAGTGTTATATCTGTTACAAATAATTTGTGTCATAATTTTGAGAAAAATGAACCGTGAAATTCGTATTTCGTTGACTTTGAAGCAAAATTACATATTATTCGAGCAGTTGAGAGAAAAGATCTGTTAACTACTTAAAAATCCCTACAGTTTGGTCCTCATAGAGCGTGAGTTTAAAAATTGTAGAATCTAGCGGTTCCACAATTTCACATAAACAAGCATTAGGCTCTGCTAGCTATGCTAAAGAATGAGCAGTACAAATCATACTGATATTGCATGTATAAAAGCCATGAGAAAGTCCGCGAAAATTAAATTGAGAAAAATATCAAAACCTAACCTTTTCTTGTTTATTCATTTGTATTTTGAACTTATATTCCATTCAATTATGCATATGCATCATTTTACTCAAAATATCATAAATTTCAATTGAATCCAGCACACAAAAATCAAATTTTATCATTTCGCTAAATTCACGGTTTCGTCAAATTCACGGTAAAATTATTTTTGACCGTGATAAAATCGAAAAAGCACTGTATTTCATTCTGGAATGCATTGATGTCTTCTTCATTTCTTATTTCCAAAAAGAGCTTCATATCGTCGGCATAAATTAACACTTAGTTTTTTGAGAATAAAGGAAATGTCGTTAACGTACAAGATGAAAAGAAGAGGTCCTAAATGAGAGCTTTGGGGGACACCAGAAGTGACTAGAATCGGATTTGAATTTTGTCCGTTAACCCGTTGATTCCAAGCTGGAGCAGCTTGCTTCAAACCGCAAAGTCTTCGTTAAATCGACGAACAGCATTTAGATCCGTGTTAGCGTATCCTAGAGGTTGCTTCATATAAATCTCCTCCTGAAGCTTGTCGTACAGGTAGGCTGTTGACTTGTCAGAAAAAGAACGGTAGTATTTTGCTTTACTACAAAGGCAAACACTTGATCATAATCAGTTACAAACTTCTTGGAAAATCACTGCGCTACCAGCCTGGCCTCGAATCCCTCAACTTTTTCTAACTCGTCTACCTTTGTGAGTCCATTTGCACCCTATTGCCTTTCGATCGATGAGAAGTTGGGTTAGCTAACACGTTTCGTTTTCACGAAGAAATGCTACAGGGGATAGTCAAAATAAGTAGGATAAGCAAAATTTTAATGAAATTTGAATTGCTGTAGCTTTGCCAAATGTTATTCGATTTTTATAATTCGAACACCATTGAACTGGAAAACTTTTGAAGTTTAATTTTCTGACCTCAGATCTGGCCTAGGTCATCGGATGTAGGAAACATTCTTGAGTTCGGTAATGGGTTGCCTGATAAAAATGCTTATTTGCATCATTGGCATAGATGACAAAATCATTTCTGAAGCGAATGGTTCGTCAAGATCTGGAATCGGCCATGAAGGATTCTATCTCTGTCTTACAGTGGAATTGTAGAAGTATTTTACCAAAGATTGATTCATTTAAGGTTTTGATAAATAAAAACAAATGCGATGCGTTTTCCCTTTGCGAAACTTGGCTTACTTCGAATATCGATCTTAACTTCCATGATTTTAATATTAGTCGCCTTGATCGAGACACCCCATATGGAGGAGTACTTCTAGGGATTAAGAAGTGCTATTCCTTCTATCGTATTGACCTCCCCTCGATTCCGGGCATTGAAGTTGTCGCATGTCAAATGACAATACAAAGTAAAGAGCTTTGTATTGCCTCAATATATATTCCCCCCAGAGCACAGGTTGGGCAACGGCTGCTCTTTGATTTAATAGAACTTCTCCCCTCGCCATGTTTGATTTTGGGAGACTTTAACTCTCATGGCGTGGCTTGGGGTTCCCGGCGTGACGATCAAAGAACCGCCTCCCACTCCGTGGTGGGACAAAGAGTGCTCCGATGTCTACACGCAAAGATCTGACGCGTATCTGACCTTCCGGGATACAGACAGTGCCGACGACTTTAAACGTTATTCGGAGCTTGATACCAAGTTTAAAAGCTTGGCTAAAGCAAAGAAACGCGGATATTGGCGTCGGTTCGTAAACGAGACGTCGAGGGAGACCTCAATGAGCACTCTTTGGAACACAGCCCGAAGAATGCGGAATCGCGTAACGGTCAACGAAAGCGAGGAGTCTTCAAGTAGGTGGATATTTGATTTTGCCAGGAGAGTATGTCCGGACTCTGTTCCTGAGCAAAACATTTGTTCGCGATGCGTCTCCGGGCCACGACGCGATAGAATTACCTTTCACGATGGCAGAATTTTCAGTTGCCCTCCTGTCCTGTAACAATAACGCGCCTGGGTTAGATAGAATCAAAGTCAACTTGTTGAAGAATTTGCCCGGCAATGCCAAGAGGCGCTTGTTGAACTTGTTCAATAAGTTCCTGGAGCAAAACATTGTACCGCAGGATTGGAGGCAAGTGAAGGTGATCGCCATCCAAAAACCAGGAAAACCAGCTTCTGATCACAACTCTTATAGGCCGATTGCAATGCTATCCTGTATCCGAAAATTGATGGAAAAAATGATACTCCGTCGCTTAGACCATTGGGTCGAATCAAATGGTCTGCTATCAGATACTTAGTTTGGCTTCCGCCGTGCCAAAAGGACGAATGATTGTCTTGCGTTGCTTTCAACAGATATTCAGCTGGCGTATGCTCGCAAAGAACAAATGGCGTCTGCGTTCTTGGACATTAAGGGGGCTTTTGATTCCGTTTCTATTGAAATTCTTTAGGGTAAACTTCACCGACAAGGATTTTCTTCAATTTTAAACAATTTTTTGCACAATTTGTTGTCCGAAAAGCACATGCATTTTACGCATGGCGTTTTGGCAACTTTTCGAATTAGCTACATGGGTCTTCCCCAGGGCTCATGTTTAAGCCCCCTTCTTTACAATTTTTATGTAAATGACATCGACGAATGTCTGGCAAATTCATGCACGATAAGACAACTTGCAGACGACAGCGTGGTCTCTGTTACAGGAGCCAAAGCTGCCGATTTGCAAGGACCATTGCAAGATACTTTGAACAATTTGTCTGCTTGGGCTCTACAGCTAGGTATCGAATTCTCTCCGGAGAAGACTGAGATAGTAGTTTTTCCTAGGAAGCATGAACCTGCTCAGCTCCAATCACAATTAATGGGTAAAACGATTTCTCAGGTTTTGGTGCATAAGTATCTTGGTGTCTGGTTTGACTCTAAGGGCACCTGGGGTTGCCATGTTAGGTATCTGATGAAGAAAAGTCAGCAAAGAGTAAATTTTCTTCGTACAATAACCGGATCATGGTGGGGAGCCCACCCAGGAGACCTTATAAGGCTTTACCAAACAACGATATTGTCTGTAATTGAGTACGGGTGTTTCTGCTTCCGCTCCGCAGCAAACACACATTTAATCAAACTGGAGCGAATACAATATCGTTGTTTGCGTATCGCCTTAGGTTGCATGCAATCGATGCAACCTTTGAAAACTCGCTTCTGGAGCCTGTCTTCTCGTATTCTCATCAAATGTGAGGTCTTGAACCGTCCTGTGATTGAAAATTTTGAAAGGTTAATCGAACTCAATTCTCAAACCCGTTTTATGACATTGTATTTTAATCAAATGTCCCAGAATATTAACCCTACTTCGAATATTCCAAAGCGTGTCAACTTATCAAATACTTCTGATTCTACTGTGTTTTTCGATACATCCATGATAGAAGAAACTCGTGGAATCCCGAATCATTTACGCGAGCAGCAGATCCCCAAAATTTTTTCCAATAAATATCGAAACATCAACTGCAACAATATGTTCTACACTGACGGATCACTTCTTGATGGGTCCACTATGGGTCGGTATTTTCAATAACAATTTAACCGTCTCCCATAAGCTCGATAATCCTGCTTCTGTTTACGTCGCAGAATTAGCTGCAATTCAGTACACCCTAGGGATTATCGAAAAAATGCTCACGGACAGTCATCTTTACGGACAGTCTCAGTTCCATTGAGGCTCTCCGATCGATGAAAGATGTTAAGCACTCTCCGTATTTCCTGGGGAAAATACGGGAACATCTGAGAGCTTTATCCGAAAAATCGTTTCAGATTACCTTAGCGTGGGTCCCTTCTCACTGCTCGGTGCAACAAACGGTGACATTTATGAAAGACCAGTTGCCTATAATGAATTTTTTGCACTTGTACGTCAGAATGCGATCATCAGTTGGCAAAATTCTTGGACCAGAGGGGAACTGGGAAGGTGGTTACATTCCATTATACCCAAGGTATCGACGAATCCGTGGTTCAAGGGGTTGGATGTAGGTCGAGGTTTCATTTGCGTGATGTCTCGGTTTATGTCCAATCACTATAGATTTGATGCGCATCTCCGTCGTATTGGGCTCGGGGAGAGTGGTATCTGTGCCTGTGGTGAAGGTTATCACGACATAGAGCACGTTGTTTGGTCATGATCTAAATTAATAGCTTCCCTCCGGGCCGAGGGTAGAGGGCCAGCTGTTCCTGTTCGTGATGTCTTGGCAAGTCGTGACCTACCCTACATGTCCCTTATATACATTTTCCTGAAATCCATCCATGCCCCAGTCTAGTCCCATTCCTCTCCACCCACATTCAACAAAACGGCAAGAACCCTTCATAGACCTCGATTTTGGAATCAGCAACTGAACCCCACACGAATCCACCAGGACCTGAGAACCCGAGGCCTTCCGTGCCCAGCGGCACACACCATATAGCCACTGGAACACCAGCGAACAACAACAACGAACCATAACCCGCAACTAAACCCCGCCCAATACCACCAGGACCCGAGGATTACTGCATATCCATGACAATTCGACGATCATCAGACGACCATTTAACTACAAAACACTGATTGAAAATACATGCTAGTTTTAAGATAGACTTAATTTCAGCTCGTAGTCGGCAGCGAGGATAAAAAATTTGCTTTAAGATTTTAAGTCATCAGATATAATTGGCGCCGTTAAACATTAAATTGTATTTGTGCCGTGTCAAATAAACGATTTATGAAGAAAAAATAAACATTTCGTACCTTGGATTATTAGGATAAATATGCAGCAGCTCTTTTACAGGTTTGGTACGCAGACAAGGAGCCAAATCCTCTGTTGTTATATCTAAGTGACATGCAGTCTGCTCAGCAACAATCCTTTTCACAGCAATTGGATCTTTTTGTATTGCCCATGGTGATAAGGCTGATCCACTCAATAGTATGACGCGATCGATTATATCTGAAAACAATCATAAACTTAATTATAATAAATGCTATTCTACATTGATGGCATTGGGAATCTCAACTGAATTCTAAGGACCGATTACGATAGTACGATAATTGGAAGAGCAAAAATAAATTCAGTATCTTTGTTTACTCCCAGCCCACATTGTATTAATTGTGGATATTTCATCTGATTGGTAAAGTAATGTACATATAAATTACAATTTACATTCAGTTGGCGTAGAGTGGATATTGTCAGTCTAATCGATCTTGTACGACAAGTTACTGAACTAACTCGGCTCATTCGACCCGAACGTGGTAACTGACAGAAGTAAAACTAGAACCTATCTTCCTATATTCATCGCCACAAAAAAAAAAACGATCATTTCAAATTGTCTGCCAAATAACAATTGTTGCGCGACAACACCGTCTGGAGCGCTGCCATACAATCTCGTACAGCTTGGTTGTTCCTCCTAGTTTGACACATTTGACAATTTGGCACGCTAGAGCTTCGTGGAAATGCACGAAGCAGCGCAAACACGGCAGCAGATGGTGCAAGTGTTATTTTTCTATAAACTATTGTTATCATCTAAACGACGTTTCTATTGGAAATTCAAAACATGGAAATTTATTCAGAAGTTCCTGGCGAGTTGTAGAGCAACATGTCAAAAGGGTCTATCTACTTTCATCGATTTTCTTGATTGACTTTTCATTTGTTTAATAGTTCAGCTTACTATACCCAACGTGGTTTTTATTTAAAAAGCTAGATTAGATTCTCTGCTATCAAATGGTGTAAAGGACATATCATGAAACGTGTTTAATAAGCCGTGGCGGTTGAAAGAAACCGATCGATCAAAAAATTTATCAAAGCAGATAGATCCTTTTGACATGTTCCTCTACAGTTATTGCCGAGGTTTTCAAGAAGTTATATACAGTAGAGACCGGAATACTTTCGCTTGTTGAATGAGATACCGATTTTTGCCAAAAAATTTGTTTTGCCCAATTTTTCTTTATGTTCATTACGATTGGAAATCCAAATGATGATGAAGCACTTTCAAATTAAGATTTACATTATCTGACAATAAAGTAAAATTCTAAACAACTTAAACTGAACATTAACAAAACAAATATTTGATTAGGATTTCTTCGGCCAACTCCAGACCAGCCGTAAATATTGCAATTGATGGTGAGACGATTGATCGCGTAAATGAGTTGAAATACGTATCCTGGAATGTTCATTGATGACAACTTACAACATTGATGACAACTTAACTTTCATGTCTCACATTGACAATGTCATCAGAAAAATGGTTAAAAATACGGTCTGTACCATTTAAAAATGAATTGACTGTTATAAGTAAAATTTTATTGTATAAGTCTATCATTTCTCCATATATAGACTTTTGCGCATCCATTTTATTCATTGCAAACAATACACAATTATTGAGATTACAGCGTTTACAAAATAAAGTACAGTCAGTTTTTTTTACGCGGGGGATACGTACCTCGTAAAAAACCGCGTAAAAAACCGTGTTAATTCGAAAATGCGCGTAAAAAAACCGCGCTAATTCAAAAATCCGCGCAGAAAAAAAACACGTTAATTCAAAAATCCGCATAAAAAACCACGTTAATTTAAAAATCCGCGTAAAGTAGTCCAGCAAGAAGGACTTTAGAAAAAACCCGAGATGCTCTAGAACCAGTATTTAAAATTGTCCTCTTTGACTGTCATTCCGGATCTTCCGGAGGGCGGAGGGTATTTTTTGGACCAAGTCTTTTACTAGATAAACACTTAAACGTTTCTGGTTCCAAACCCACGTTAACTTTAAAATTCGCGAATTTTTTTTTGAATTAGCGCAGTATCACGTGAAAAACCGCGTTAATTCAAAAATCCGCGTAAAAAACCTCGTAAAAAAAATCCGCGTATAAAAAACCGCGTAAAAATACAGTCAGGTTGCGATTAATATTAAGATGTAATAGAAACATATTCTCAAGTTTCGTGCTGGACGCGTTGGAATGACTTTCTGTAAAGCAACGAGTATATTTTTTGACAATAAGTACGACTTGAACTACCTTGCAGAACGGTCGCATTTTACCAACAGCTCGTGGTTTGTCTTGGACTACCGAGAGATATTGGAAATTTTCTGCTTTCAACAGGTAATCTTTTTTAAAGAGTATCTGTTGAATCGCAAAGTATTGAATTTGTTTTTAACGTTTAACGAGTAATTAATTATTTGTAATTTGTAATTTGTGTAAAATAATTAATTATTTGTAATTTGTGTAAGGTGAAAGTGGAGTGAGATTTGCCCTGAAATGCCAGGACGAACCAAAAAAGCTCGCTTTGATGCGATTACGAGGAAACGTGAGGCTTCTCCTCCGAGTGATTCAGAAAGCAATAGGTAATAGGTAAAGTTCCACCTATTGTGGTAATCGTTGCAAATTTTAAAGCATTTCGTTCAGAACTTTCATCAATTCTTTCAGATGTGAAAGTTAATTTTCAATTTGGCCGCCGAGGCGAAATTCGTATTTTGGCCGAATCTTTTGAAGGCAATAAACATCTATTACAGTATTTGACTGAAAAGATGTACAAATTTTATTCCTATGATGCCAAAAACGAGAGACCGTTTAAGGCTGTTTTGAAAGCTCTTTCAAATGACCAAACTATCGATGAAATTAAAGATTGTTTGACAGAATTACTTGATTTTCCCCCCAACCAAGTCATATTGATGAAACGTAAGTCAAATGCAAAAAATAATAATACTGGAATACACCAGGAAAATTACTTGGTACACTTTGATCCTACCAAAGTAGGGTGGTCGTTATTACAGACTTTATGAAAAACTGGTATTTCGGTATTCATAAAACTAAAAACCTAAATTAATCCACCTAGCGGTCAGACCCAGACTTTCTCATTCAAACTCATTATTTGTAAAAATAGATTTTTTTCCCTTGTAGAAGACTGAACCACTGCGACCATTGTTTGATCTATTGTGGTAAAAAAAATAGATTTACATGAACGCTTCGATCCAATGAATGTATATTCACTCTTCAAGTTCAAAAAAAATTGATGTTGTTATCTATACATATAAAAATGCAGTCCGGTCTGTCTGCCTGTCTGTCTGATCCATATTGGCTCAAAAACTACCGAACCGATCGACGTGAAAATTTGTGTGTAGGGGTTTTTGGTGCCGGTAAAGGATCCTATGATAGTTGGAGACCCCTCCCTCTTCTGGAAGGGAGGGGTCCCATACAAATGAAACACAAATTTCTGCACATCTCGAGAACTAATCAACTAAATGGAACCAAATTTGGCAGGTACATGTTTTTAGTGGTAAATAATATGTGCATAATGGTTCGACACCCTCCCTTTTCTATAATGGAGGGGTCCCATACAAATGAAACACAAATTTCGCACAGCTCATGAACCAATCAAGAAAATTCAACCAAATTTGGTATGAGATTTGGCTTTTAGAGGTAAGAAATATGTTCCATAATCGACCTCAGGCAGCACTTTGGATTGTAAGATGGCAGCATTCGGTTTCTGGAAAACAGCCAAAAATGGCCGATTTCCACCCAATATAATAATATCCGGATCTAAAATGATACACAGTAGTTCAAATCAACCACAGATACCATTTTGAATTCTAAGATGGCGACAATAATGCAAGAAGCTAACCTCAGACACCATTATGAATTGTGTAATGGCAACTTCTGGTTTCTGGAAAACAGCCAAAAATGGCCGATTTCCGTCTACATGAACATCTCCGGGTCTAGAATGATACACAGCAGCTGAAATCGACCACAGACCCCATTTTGGATTCTAGGTTGGCGACTTCCAGTTCCTGGGAAACAGCCGAGAATGATCGAATAACACCCAATATGGGTGTTTCTTCAACCAGAATGACGCTCATGGCCAGAAATTATCTTAAATACCATTTTGAAATTCAAGACGGCGACTTCCGGTTTGTGAAAAACAGCCTAAAATAAACAAATACCATCCAATATGACTGTCTCTGGAACCAAAATGATGCAATGAGCTAACAATTGACGTCAGGCACCATTTTGAATTGCTAAATGTCAACTTCTAGGAAACAGTCAAAAATGACCGAATAATACTCAATATGGATATTTCCGTAATTGAGATGATACATAGAAACCAAACATTGACCCTTGACACCATTTTGAATTCAAAGACGACCACTGTTAGTTCCCGGAAAACAACCAAAATAACTAAAAACCTCCCAATATGAGTATTTCCGGTGTCCGATTGATGCCAGAAAATTTGCTGAAAATGACCGAATACCACCTAATATATATATATATTTAGAATTAGGGCGATGTACAGAAGCCAAAAGTCGAGGATGTTGTCATTTCGATAAAACCAATCATTTCAAACGATTTGTCTTTCGACTTAGATCATATCCTATGGCCGATTCGTCGTGCATTTGCAGACTTTGAACACATCGCAAGTAATCAATGAATTTGAAAAGTTCAAATAGTACGATTGTTGGCCAACCCTATTTGGCCAGCGCGCTGACCTACTAATCTCTCCCAACCCTGCAGGTATGTCAGTGCAATGTCAAGGGCAGATCACACACGATCACTCGATCATTAGAGAAAAGAGAATCAACCGTTGCTGCGCGTTTCTATTTACCGAGTGTCAAATTAATTTTCTTGAATCCTACTACTACTACAAATTATTATTATTTTAAATTAAAGTGCTAGGTAATAGTTTCTTGATAATTATTTGTAAACCTATGCTTATTATGTAAACTTAATCTAGATCTTAACAGCTACACTAAATCAGAGGTTCAACCAATTTTATAACCTCTTTCTTCACGTGCTTACTGGTAAGAGAAATCGAAGGAAATTACATGAAGTTTAAACTAATTTGTGCACCAATCTATCAGGCAATTACCTAAAGGGCGCTAGGACTTCTGCGAAGAGCAAAAGCAGAATAATACCAGATACTAAAAGGGAGACTAAACGTGAGTCACACAATTTGATACATATATATATATATTAACCTAAAAATTGTTAAACCTAAAATATAAGAGTCAGAACTAGAACCTAATGCCATTTATACATCTACTTATCAGGAAAATTATATTCTCCCATTCTAACGGATTACGCGTTTCATTTCCGTACCGGAGAATCATAATTTCGGAAATCCCGGTTGAATTAAATTCAACATAATATAATTTTCGTTTATCGAAATCTATCGGTTCGCAAGCGCTATGTCAAATCGTGGTCGAAAGTCTGGCGGTGGTAGAAAAGGTGCTAAATTGCTATCTGCCGTAAGTGGTGATGATAATGATGATGTGGTGTTAGTTGACGAGAGCGAAATGATCGTCGACGGACGAATCTGCAAGAGTTGTGAATATCAGGACAAATCGGACGAAATAGTTCAATGTGATCAATGCGACGGATGTCATCACTACGATTGTGTTGGAGTTACAAGCGAAGTTGTCAACAAGAGCTGGAGCTGCACTAATTGCAAGACCGCACAGTGGGCTCAACGATCTACGATAGCTTCGAATAAAACTTCACCGTTAAAAAATGCCGAACGCAATCACAAACCCAAGCGCGCTTCGTCTCTGAGGGAGCCTGGCCGTAGCACTGCAGTTAACACATCTAGAGATGATGCTGTTTCAGCGAAATCCGATCCGCTGCAAGTAATGACCAACTATCCAGCGAGCCTGATAGCGCCAAAAATATCAATACAAATGTCCACACAACGACCGATAAGTAACCAGTCCAAATCGAAAATACCCGAGTCGACTTCTCAGCTTGACCATCAAAACAACACTAGAAGAGAGAATCTTCACGTACCATCGGAGAATGGATTACCCGAAATAGAGTTAGAGAAATCGCTCTCTGAAATGTCGTGCACGTCGTCTCAACGGTCCGCTCGTAATCGTGCTAGATTGCAGCTGATGATGTTGGAAGAAAAACGAAACTTTGATACGCAACAAGCAGAACGGCGGCGGGCCGCTGAACAGGAAGAAGCCGAGAAGTATGAGGCTTTCTTAGCCAACAAATATAAAATTTTGGAGGAATTGGCTAATGAAAGTGGTAGATCAAGCCAATGCTCTAGCTCTATCCTGTCTCGAAGTCGAGTAGATGAATGGGTTGGCTCAGTGAGCCGCAATCAGAGACAGCAAGAATAGCCGCTCCAACATGAAATGCAAGATCGTTATACACAGGGAGCAATTCACCGTAGCTCGATCGATACCCATCCACAAGTAGGAAAAAACTCGTTGCCATTCAGGCGCCAACAATTACTGGTAACGAATTTAAATCCAGCGAATCCATACCAACAATCAGAGCGAAGGCGGTCAGGATTCTGTCCTGCAGCGATTCCTCAATCAACGCAAGTGCAATTTCAAACTGACGAACGTTCGGGACAAAATACCACGCGTTTTGGCAAACCGATTATTGATTCGGTGCAAAGTAGTCGCAACGGTCGATTTCCTTTAAACTCAACGTTTATCGAAGACGATTGTGATGATTTCCAGATTTCTCGATCGCAGATAGCGGCCCGTCAGGCCGTTTCAAAAGATTTACCCTTGTTTTCCGGCAATCCCGAAGATTGGCCCATCTTCCTATCGATGTTTAATAGCACCACAGCTATGTGTGGATTTACAGAAGAGGAAAATCTCATTCGATTGCAACGAAGCTTAAAAGGGAAAGCTTACGAAGCTGTCAAGTGCAGGCTTATGCAACCGGGTAATGTGGAAGGCATAATTAATACTCTCCGAATGCTTTACGGTCAACATGAAGTGATAATACATTCGTTGATCGCAAAAATCAGTGCACTACCAGCGATTCGAGACGACAAATTAGAAATGTTGGTTGATTTTGCCGTGAGTGTCCAAAATTTCTGTGCAACTGTCGAATCATGTGGCTTAGAGGAGTACATGTACAATGTTACGCTTTTACACCAGCTCGTTAGTAAATTACCAGCTTCCCTTAAATTGAGCTGGGCGCAGCATCGGAAAGGGCAGTCACATGTAAACTTGGCAGTTTTTAGCGATTTTATTTATTCTCTCGCAGAGGCAGCTAGCTCTGTCTCATTTCCCACCGTTTTACCTGACTTGGCACCGTCACGCAGCGAATTTCGCCACAAAAAGGGAAATACATTTTTGAACGTTCATTCGGAATCTACTGTACATTGTGAACCGAAACCAGATAAGATGTTGAAACCATCGAAAGAGTCTGCGTCACAATTCGCGAAACAGGCGTGTATGGTTTGCAAAAATAGTTGCAAAACTCTGGATAGGTGTAAACAATTCCGGGAACTTCCGCGAGACGCTAAATGGACCGTAGTTAGAGAGTTCGGGCTTTGCCGCATATGTCTTGGCCAGCACAAAGGAAGCTGTAAGGCCAAACCATGTGGAAAGGATGGCTGTTCGTACCGACACCACGAGCTTTTACACAACGATCAAATCAGCGGTAGAGCAACGTCTAACAGTCAAAGTGAAGCTAAACCAGCTTCTCAACCGTTACCATGCAGCTCTGGTCAAAACTGCAACGTTCATAGAACAACGTCGAGCTCTGTGCTCTTCCGATACATGCCGGTAGTACTTTTTGGACCCAAAAAAGCTGTGCATACCTATGCTTTTTTAGATGAGGGCTCAGACGTAACATTACTCGATGGAGAGCTAGCAGACGAATTACAGCTGGGTGGGACAGTGAAACCACTATGCATCTGTTGGACAGGAGGAGCGCATCGCACCGAGAATAGTTCGCATGTTGTGAATCTGGAAATTGCACCGCAACATAATGAAACTAAACGATTTGCTTTACGAGATGTCCGCACCGTACAGCAGCTACTGCTACCATGTCAAACGCTGGATGTGGCTGAGCTTCAGCAGTTATACCCTCACCTTAGAGGTTTTCCTATCAAGTCATTCACCAACATTCGACCGCGTATCCTGATCGGTTCGAACCATGGTTACCTGGGGCTAACGAGAAAAAGCCGTGAAGGAGTACTGGGTCAGCCAATAGCCATGAAATCGCGTCTTGGTTGGACCATATGCGGTTCAATACGTCCTGATGCGATACCCAGTCCTTTTCAATACACGTTTCACGCACACGGGTGTAGCGAACAAACTGATGAGGATCTGCATCAAGCCATGAAAGAATACTTCATTTTGGACAGTTTCGGAGCGGCCAAGACAGACAAAATACTCCGATCGTCCGACGATGAGCGAACACAGTCCCTTCTAGAAACACTCACGCGCTTCAACGGCGAGCGATATGAGACTGGATTGCTTTGGCGATACGATGAGGTACGCCTTCCCAACAGTCGTGAAATGGCATTACGGCGCCATCAAGGGTTGGAAAAAAGAATGCAGAAGGATCCCCAACTAGCTACTGTACTTAATCAGAAAATCGCCGATCTCATAGCTAAAGGGTACGTTCGTAAGCTCTCTGATGACGAAATCACATATAATTTCGTCCCTGCCTGGTTTTTACCAATATTCCCAGTCACAAACCCGAACAAACCCGGGAAAGTTAGAATAGTGTGGGACGCAGCTGCTAAAGCATATGGAAAATCGCTTAATTCTGCACTGTTGAAAGGGCCGGATTTGTTATGCTCCCTCCTAGCGATTTTGCTACGATTTCGATTGCATACAATTGCAGTAACAGGTGACATACGTGAAATGTTTCACCAAGTGTTGATACGCGAAGAAGACCAACAATACCAGTGCTTCTTCTGGACAGACGAGAATAAAAACCTCTCAACCTGCGTCATGAGAGTAATGACATTTGGCGCATGCTGTTCGCCAAGCAGCGCTCAATTCGCAAAAAATTTAAACGCGGAGCGATTTAAAACCGAGTTTCCGACAGCGTACGAAGCTATAACGAAATCACACTATGTTGATGATATGCTAATAAGTGTCGCGTCCGAGGAAGAGGCGATTCGAGTAGCTAAAGACGTTAAACACGTGCACGCACAAGGTGGATTTGAGATAAGGAACTGGCTCAGTAATTCACGAGCAGTTACCACAGCGCTACATGAAGAGAGACAAGTAGAAAAATGTCTGGATTTGTCCTCGGAATTATCTGCCGAAAAACTTTTGGGGATGTGGTGGAACGCAACTTTAGATTTTTTCACCTTTAAAATTGGTTGGACGCGCTACGATGCGACACTACTGAAAGGAACAAAACGTCCCACCAAACGAGAAGTGTTACGAATTCTTATGTCCATATACGACCCGCTCGGGTTGATCGCCCATTTTCTTTCTTACTTGAAGTTTCTGCTGCAGGAAATTTGGCGATCCGGCGTCGATTGGGACGAAGAGATAAACGACGACGCAGTCACTAAATGGCAGGGATGGCTGAACGTGCTGCCACAAGTCGAGAATGTCAAAATTGCCCGATGTTACTTCCCCAGTTTTCCAGTTAGCGAGGCCGATGAAATTCAGCTACATACGTTTGTTGATGCAGGGAAAAATGGAATGGCAGCCGTTTCGTTTCTGCGAACTATCAAAGACGGAAAGATTCACTGCTCACTTGTCGCTTCCAAGACGAAGGTAGCACCTTTGAAGCTCACGTCCGTTCCTCGTCTTGAACTACATGCGGCAGTAATTGGAACACGACTATCACTAACACTTCTAGATACGCTGTCGATAGGTATCACGAAAAAATTCTACTGGTCGGACTCCAGATATGTTCTTTGCTGGATTAACTCCGACCATCGCCGGTACAGCCAATTCGTTGGCTTCAAAGTAACCGAAATCTTGGAAGCTACAGAAGCAAGCGAATGGCGCTATGTGCCAAGTAAATTAAACGTTGCTGATGACGCTACAAAATGGGCTGGGTGCCCTGACTTATCCGCTGAAAGCAGATGGCTAAATGGGCCGGATTTTCTCTGGACAACGACAGACGCATGGCCACAAATATCGATACGCAATGACTCCACTAACGTTGAGCTCACGGCAAACTGCCTCATCCACTGCACCATTCCAGAGCCATTCATCAAGGTTGAAAATTTTTCCAGCTGGAACCACCTTGAAAGAGTATCAGCTTGGGTACTACGGTTTCCCACTAACTGTCGTTCCAAGCGCCGAAAGGAACCGATGCTGACAGGAGAACTCACCAAACGTGAACTGTGTTGTGCTGAAACACACCTACTTCTTATTGCTCAACGAGTAGGTTACCCTCAGGAATGGTTTGCTCTATGTAATGCAACAAAAAGCGATCGAGCGCTTGTAAAATCCAGCCCGCTGTATAAACTAATGCCGTGTTTGGATGAAAACGGCCTGATGCGAACCATGACCATGAGAAATATCACCACCATAATCACGAAACTGTGATTAATGAAATACGCCAAAAGTTTCAAATCAGTCGTTTACGCGCCTGCTATTTTCAAGCTCGCCGAAACTGTCAAAGATGCAAGAATGACCAAACGTCACCGAAGCCACCCATTATGGCAGATCTGCCTCCCGGTCGCCTTGCTGCCTTTTCACGCCCCTTTACGCATGTGGGAATTGATTACTTCGGCCCAATCGAAGTTGTCGTTGGCCGAAGAGTTGAAAAACGCTGAGGGAATGCTCGCCACATGCCTCACCGTTCGGGCGATTCACATTGAAATTGTTCACTCATTAACCACCAGCTCGTGCATTATGGCAATTCAGAATTTCATCGCTCGGCGTGGTCAGCCTAGAAAAATTTACAGTGACCGGGGAACGAATTTTGTCGGTGCACAACGCGAGCTACAACAGCTTAACGAATCCATCGACCACGATTTGATAATGCGCGAATTTACGAACACCGAGACCGAATGGGTGTTCAACCCTCCGCAAGCTCCACACATGGGCGGAAACTGGGAACGGTTGATACGAACCGTAAAGGTAAACATGATGACCGTCATTGCAACCAAGAGACCAACCGATGAAGTACTTCACAATGTCCTAGTGGAAATCGAGAATACCGTGAACTCGAGACCACTAACGCATGTTCCAGTAGACGATGATTCCGGCCCGGCTCTTACTCCTAACCACTTTCTGCTGGGGTCGTCGAACGGTGTAAAACCCCTAGTGACTCTGGACAGCAGCGGACGTGTACTGAAGCAGAATTGGTGCTGCTCACAAATCATCGCGAACCAGTTTTGGGAACGATGGGTCAACGATTATTTGCCAGAGATTACCCGTCGCTCAAAATGGTTTCATCCCGTGAAACCCATCGTCGCTGGAGATGTAGTGGTTATCGTGGATCCCAAGCTTCCACGAAACTGCTGGCCGAAGGGAAAAATAATCAGCGCAACTCCTAGCCGAGATGGCCAAGTCCGAGTTGCAACCGTACGTACCGCTAATGGAGTGTATCAGCGACCCGTCACACAATTGGCAGTTCTGGACGTTCAGCGCGTCGAATAGTGAGTCAACAGGTAGTTGACGTACCCTGGGGGAAGTGTTGGCCAACCCTATTTGGCCAGCGCGCTGACCTACTAATCTCTCCCAACCCTGCAGGTATGTCAGTGCAATGTCAAGGGCAGATCACGCACGATCACTCGATCATTAGAGAAAAGAGAATCAACCGTTGCTGCGCGTTTCTATTTACCGAGTGTCAAATTAATTTTCTTGAATCCTACTACTACTACAAATTATTATTATAAATTAAAGTGCTAGGTAATAGTTTCTTGATAATTATTTGTAAACCTATGCTTATTATGTAAACTTAATCTAGATCTTAACAGCTACACTAAATCAGAGGTTCAACCAATTTTATAACCTCTTTCTTCACGTGCTTACTGGTAAGAGAAATCGAAGGAAATTACATGAAGTTTAAACTAATTTGTGCACCAATCTATCAGGCAATTACCTAAAGGGCGCTAGGACTTCTGCGAAGAGCAAAAGCAGAATAATACCAGATACTATAAGGGAGACTAAACGTGAGTCACACAATTTGATACATATATATATTAACCTAAAAATTGTTAAACCTAAAATATAAGAGTCAGAACTAGAACCTAATGCCATTTATACATCTACTTATCAGGAAAATTATATTCTCCCATTCTAACGGAATACGCGTTTCATTTCCGTACCGGAGAATCATAATTTCGGAAATCCCGGTTGAATTAAATTCAACAACGATACTACATTTAAATTAAGTTGAGGCCACATATATCGATCCAACCAGG
This sequence comes from Wyeomyia smithii, assembly GCF_029784165.1. Taxonomy (NCBI): domain Eukaryota; kingdom Metazoa; phylum Arthropoda; class Insecta; order Diptera; family Culicidae; genus Wyeomyia; species Wyeomyia smithii. The sequence continues at coordinate 136,258,126 of NC_073696.1, forward strand.
TATAGCTTTCAATAGTCTTTGAATTTCTTGTCTTTCCATAACTTTTGAGCCACATATCAAATTGTTATGAAGTTTGTTATTTGTAAGTTTAAGAGATGACTCGTTCGTATGGCACTAGTTATGTTCAAATAAGTCATGTAATGTTTGAGATAATAGACTTTCGTTGTTTTATTAACAATTTAATACATAACGGTTGCTTAAGTTCGATTATAATGAAATGAAATGATATGAGAGAACGTATAGGGCAGCCAAAATTCGAAACCACGTGTTCAATCATAATTCATCAGTCAACCCCCAACTAGCCCGATCATCTTATATCAATGTTGTTCATATCGGTTGTGTAGTTTCTAAGATAATGATGTTTCGTGATTTTCATATTTTGGTACATTACAAACGAAGTTAGAGTCCGATTACAGTAAAATTCAATAGGGTGTTATGAGGCAGCTAGACTTTGAATTTAACACTAATTTTGTGGAAATTGGGTCAGCCATCTCTGAGAAAAGTGAGTGAGTTCAAGTAGTCTTCGGAATATGTTCCTTTTCATAGCTGGATTTCACATTTTTAAACATAACAGGCAAAGTAATAGTCCGATTGCAAAACAAATCAATAGGGTCTTATGGGGCAACTAGACCTTCTATTTGACACTAATTTGATAATAATCGGTTAAGCCATCTCTGAGAAACATGAATGAGATTAAACAGTCTTCAAAACACGTTTCTTTCCATAACTTTAGAAACACAAGTTCAATCTTAATGAGATTCAAAAGTTAAAGGTTTTTCAGGTAGCCCGTTCAATTGAAACCAATTTTGTTCAAATAGGTTGTGTAGTTTTCGAGATAATGATGTTTCATGATTTTTACATTTTGATACATAACCTCTAAACTAAAAATCCGATCATAACGAAATTTAATAGGGTCTTATGGGGCAATCAGACCTTTCATTTGCAATTAATTTAATGAAAATCGGTCCAGCCATCTCTGAGAAAAGTGATTGAGAACAAAAATCTGCACATACACACACACACACACACACACACACACACACACACACACACACACACACGTACACGCACACACACACACACACACACACACACACACACACACGGCACGGCAGAGCTGAATGCCACCACGGGTCGGTAATTGGCGATTACCGAAGGCCACGGAAGTGCTCACTGCTAGCAAGCAGTCCCGGACCATCAGCGGGAGCTAGCCTAGGTCGTGGCGAGATTCAGGCACTGGTCCGCTGAATTCTCCCAAAAGCCACACTGGCTGGAAGCAGCTCCGACGGAGCGAGTAGTGCCGCTCCCACCACCCAAATGCACTATACCGCCCATTGGGACTGATGCCAGTAATGTTCCCAATTACGGCAACTGGTCGCATCACTATAGGATAAGAGTCGGATTTCGTTTTCGTACCATGATTTTGGGCTGACACCTGCGCCGAGCTCCCTTAGTAATGTCGTGTGATAACGGCTTGAAACGGCGAGATTACAACCGGTGCAGGGGTCTCCGTCCCGTAAAACCTGGCAGGCCTTCCAGTACGTTCCGAGTCCATTGCCTGGTGGGAACCCAGCAGGAGTAGGATCAGATGTCTTTTCCTGACTTGCGCCGGTCGGGGGTGTCATAGTTGCCCATAAGGCGCTATGGCAGCCGCCCCTAGCCATGGCCTCACTGCTCCGGCATAGACTACCTTGGGACCATTTAGGCGACTACTCCATTATGGATAAGGATAGCGGCTGGTAGGGGGACCCAATAAACAAAAATGTTGAACTCAAAAACAAAAGAGACGGGTGCGGAGGGGTTACCAAATCCCTTCGCACGAGGTGGCATCCAGCGGTCTCCGCAGAAGAAGGCGGAGACGGATGCGGCGAAGTCTGGAGGTGGAAAAACGGCGAATCCGTCGGTGTCCACACCAGACATCTCGGTAGACGGTCCCTTGCTAGTCAAGGCCGTCGAAAGGTGTATGGACACGCGGCCAAGAGTGGCGGCGCTGTCTGAACAACTCGATGCCATAATCGAGTTCTTGGCGAACAGGCGAAACATCGCTGGCGACCTGAAGCAGAGCCTCCTCCTGCTTCGGAGCACCATTGATGAAGCCAGAAAGGAGCACGAAGAACTCGTAGCTCGGGTGAAGGCGGCCGAGAAAGCGGCCAGGACCGGCAGGGCGACTGCATCTAAAGAGGTGCAGACAGACGCCCCCTCGTTCGCGTCGATCTGCTCCACAGGGCAGGTCGCTAAGCGAACGAGGCAGTCCCCGGGGGAAACGGCCCCCGGGAACACCAAGAAACGATTGGTCGTGCTACTCCCACGGGAACACACGCCAACCGGTTCAAGGTCCACCGCGGAAAAGGCACAGGTGGAGGCTACGGGCAACCCTTGGACTACCGTAGAGGGTAGGAGGCGTCGGGAAGGTGCGACGCGACATGATGGCGGAGCGGCCAGAGGACCAAAAAAGGTCAAAAAGGCGTGGAGTAGGGGTGATGCCCTCATACTCAAGACGGATGGGTCGAAGTACTCAGAAGTCTTGAAGAAGATGAGGGGGGAAACCCAGCTCAAGGATCTGGGGGCGGATGTGCGGAGTATCCGCCGATCTCGCACTGGCGAGATGATACTTGAGCTCCGGAAGGACGCCAAGAACAAGGGGGCTACCTACAAAACGGTAGCTGAAAAGGTCCTAGGGAAGGAGGTGCAAGTGCGGGCACTCACCTCAGAAGTGACTCTCCAGCTTAAAAACCTGGACGAAATCACTGAGGGGTGCGACATTGCACAAGCCCTAAAAGCGAAGTGCGGGGTGGAGGTGGCTAAGGAGTCAATCCGCCTCCGCAAAGGTCCGGCGGGGACCCAGATAGCTACCTTCCGACTACCGTCGGCGGACGCTAACCTGGCCCTGAAAGAGGGCAAGTTGAAGGTCGGCTGGTCTGTATGTCCTCTGGGCAAAAATAAAATTATTTCCAGAATCGAGTACTTGTTTACGACACGGAAGAGGGTCAGAAGTGCGTCCCAATTACCGCAGGAGTTCCGCAAGGTTCTATCCTGGGCCCGGTGTTGTGGAATGTCATGTATGACGGAGTGTTGAAACTCAAGTTCCCTGTAGGGGTTGTGATTGTCGGCTTTGCAGATGACATAACGCTGGAGGTTTACGGCGAGTCTATCGAGGAGGTCGAGTTGACGGCCGCGCACTGTATACGCAAGGTCGAGGACTGGATGCGCTCCAGGAAACTGGAGCTCGCGCATCATAAGACGGAGGTCACGGTTGTGAACAACCGTAAATCGGAGCAACAGGCGGTGGTCAGAGTCGGAGACTGCACCATCACCTCGAAGCGATCCCTGAAGCTCTTGGGGGTTATGGTGGACGACAAGCTCACGTTCGGGAGTCACGTCGACTATGCCTGTAAGAGGGCCTCATCGGCTATTGCAGCACTATCTCGTATGATGTCCAATAGCTCAGCGGTTTATGGCAGCAAGCGAAGACTTCTTGCCAGCGTTGTTTCGTCCATACTTAGGTATGGTGGGCCAGTGTGGTCCAGAGCGCTAGGTACTAACAGTTACCGTGGTAAACTGGAAAGTACCTACAGGCTCATGTGCCTGAGAGTTGCGAGTGCGTATCGTACGGTGTCATACGATGCAATCTGTGTCTTGTCCGGCATGATGCCTATCAGCATCGCCATCAAGGAGGACAGAGAGTGTTTCGACCAACGTGACACAAGGGGCATACGAGGTACCAGAAGGTCATTCTCGATGCTCCGCTGGCAGCGGGAATGGTCCAACTCCACAAAGGGCAGATGGACGCACCGACTCATACCGGAGATATCCGGCTGGGTCGGGAGACGACATGGTGAAGTGAACTTCCACCTGACACAAATCCTGTCAGGCCATGGTTGTTTCAGGCAATATCTGCACAGGTTCGGACACGCGGTGTCCCCCATGTGTCCCGAGTGCGTGGAGGAGGAGGAGACTGCTAACATGTCTTCTTCGTATGCCCCCGTTTCGCAAGAGCGAGGAGCAACATGATGGCTGTGAGCAGGCCTGGCACTACTCCGGACAATCTAGTCCGGAGGATGTGCGACGACCCGGACATCTGGAACGCGGTCTGTGCGGCCGCCTCTCAGATTGTTCTGGAGCTGCAACGTGTGTGGCGGGTCAACCACCAACACGCCAGTGGTAGCTAATTACCAGTCTCCAGGTAGTTAGCTAGGAGGTTATAAGAGTAAAGAGGGTGCATCACGCACAAAAGCCACTCCCCGACGTAATACTTAACCGTCGTTCCGGGAAGACCAGGGCTGGAGACTGGAGGGGTTTTAGTGGGTCGGGACAGGGATCAGTAGGTGTCTGGGCGAGTGTAACTACCCCAGCATCTCTCCCCTAGTCTCATCCCCACACCCTGAGTTCTCTTCTCAGGTGTCTGTTTGCAGATTTCCCCGCCACCTTTAAAAAAAAAAAAAAAAAAAACACACACACACACACACACATACAGAAAATGCTCAGCTCGTCGAGCTGAGTCGAGTGATATATGCCATTCGGCCCTTTGGAGCACTTTTATACTTTCGGTTTTGCAAGTGATTGCTATACTTTTCTAGGAGAAAGGCAAAACCGGTATTTAAATATTTTTCGGGTTGATACAAACCAGGGGTGACTCGTAGACTTTGAACCTAGTTTTCCAACTACAAAATTCTTAATATCATAGTTTGGAGAAGTTATAATCATTGTCCGCGAAAAAACGCAAGTCATTCTCTCTGTATCATTTACTATATAAAAATGGAATTCCGTAACGTTTGATCTTATTGATATTATTCCCTCAGTCTCTGAGATGTACAGTAATCATCATCATTTAGAATCGTTCTAAATCAAAAATAATAAGCGGTAACATGTAGGTTTTTTTACATGAAAATGTTCGTTGATGTTCAGGAAACACATTTGAGAAAAAAATAATAGGTATCTAATTACTAAAACTTGAGAAATTATGTAGAGGCTGTATCCTACCTCCACCAGGACTTTCTGACGAATCCTGTACTCGCAATCGGCGCGGAATTAAAACACGAGATTAGCGTGGACTAACTAACTTTTATTTTGTGCATCACTGCTTCAATATACCCTACAGGTAACTCAGAGTGAGAGGCCTTTCTCCCCTTCGCACTGTGGGGCAGAACCCAGAAATTCGCGACAAAACTAAAAAAAAAGAAATTCAGCTTTCATGCCTCATTTTATTTTCTACTTGCAGTAGACATGTTATCGACTGGAAATCATGATAATTCACTTTGAGAAATAATTTAGAAAGTGTGCTATAATATTGCAAAAGTGAGGATTTACACGGCTTGTAAAATGGAAGAAAAATTTTCACAGATAATTTCCAGTAGGCAGTGGTGGGCACCATTCCGCTAATTTACTAATTCGCTAATTAGCGACGCTAAAATTCAGTTAGCGATTTAGCGATTTCGCTAATTTTTGAGCTGGTTAGCGAAACTGTTAGCGTCGCTAAAATTTTGGCCTTCGAAACGCTAATCGCTAATTCGCTAAATTTTGTAGAGAAGCGACAATAGAAATATTTAGAAAAACTGTGAATTGCTGATGGCGTACGTAAATTGCTTCGGAAGATAAACATACTTTACTGCGAAAGTTACTTTTGTCAGTTTTTTTACTCTAGAATGGAGTTCCAGTTATCGTACAAGCCACAGGAGCATTTTAAAGAACAAGCACAAAGTCTAGATTGTATTTTTTGCACACCAAGAACTTCGGTAAATTGCAATGCGCTTGAAATTATGACAACTTTGGTTCTACTTTTTCGATTCAGGTAATAATTGAATTTTCATTAAAACATTCCTAAGAGTATCAATTTTCAATGCAAGCTAAATAACTTTTGTTATTCTTGTTTTTACAAAGTCAAATATGAATACCGTTTCGTGAACCTCTTACTGTAAATAGCTTTAAAAAGTAATTGTTTTCGTTTGTTTAACCAAAACAGATCAAAGTGGTCCAAATCTTACAAAACACGAGCAATAAATATAGCGATATGACTATTTACATATTAAAAAGTAAGCGATTAGCGATTAGCGAAAGTTCCGCTAATGTGGGTTTAGCGTTTAGCGTTTAGCGATTATCGAGCTAAATTTTCCAGTTAGCGACTTAGCGATTAGCGTCGCTAAATTTTCGGTTAGCGGTGCCCACCACTGCCAGTAGGGCATGCAAATACTTCGAAATTAATTAGATAACTCATATGATCCTCATAAAACAGAGTATAAACTAATAGGTAATGTGAAATTAAGACAGTTTCGTTGACAATAGGTTCGTAGGAGTCATAGTGTGTAAAACAAGTTTTTTTTTATAATTTTTCCTCGTTTTCGGCAATATGAAAAACATAAAGTTCTACGTTGTTCTGCTATGACACTATTATTGTACTAAAATACCTGGTATTTGCTAGTACTAAACCAAAAATCAGCTGCTACTAGTTGCGACTTACCGAGTAATTCGAGTTTTTGCAACGATTGTCTTCATGTCAATTCATGTAAAAAATCGTCAATCAGCAGTGTCCGTATCGATGTTTTTCCTACAATAGGCTTATAGGCCGACCATAATTGTGTTCGGAGGTCTTTCGGAACTGACGTTCAGTAGTATTAAGACCCCTCGGAAATTATTATTAGTACTAGGAAACAGTTTGTTATTGGGTGAACAGTGTTTGAAACATAAGTAAGCGTTTAGTAATCATGTTAAATGGTATAAAATTAAAAAAAGAGGAGCTCTTAGAAAGGGAACATGACCAAACAATCTTTAATTGAACAATGTTCCTATTTGAAACATTTTATCACAAACAATAACATTAAAACTATATGTTATATTCTTTCTCAAATATAATGAAACATCATAGGTTGACAAAAAAACTATACAAGAGCAACTACAAACCTTCAATAATTCATTTCATGATGACTTGAAAGTTCGAATATATCTGAAATTGAAACATATGTACTTAAGTCCCAGCTATGATTCATTACTGAAATTTTGGGTTTATGAATAATGAAAATAATTTTATCTCGTTAACGGTCAGTCCTACAGTTGTAATATGTTCGATAACTTGTGTGTGGTACGAGATCAACACAGTGCAAAATAAAAACAGTTGCTAATGAACGGCAGCAGTTTTGGCTCTATGTAAGCAGATTAGATCCCAGTCACACAGCTGATGATATCGTTTCGATGACCCGAGAGTGCCCCGGCATAAGTGAAGCACCTAACGTTATTATGTTGGTGAAAAAAAAAGGTGGATCTAACGACATTGAAATTTATATCATTTCGGGTGGAGATACCGAAAGAGCATAAGGATGCCGCTCTACGTGCTTCTACTTGGCCCACCGGTGTTTTTGTTCGCGAATTCGACTTCGATCAGATAAGACAGGATAGATTTCGACAATAGAAACGCTTTATTATTGGACTGCGAGAGTCAACTGACTCTCGCACAAGTTAAGTATCCACCGTCTTTTCATGTGCCTGACGATGAATGCCAACATTCTGATTCGTGTTTTAGCCTACCAACGCCGCAAGCTCCGTTGCTAACGCCACGTCGCGATCAGGACACGCTGGCTCAACTCTACTACCAGAACACTTGCGGCATGAATTCCAACATTGACAACTATATGCTCGCTTTTTCGGAGGGATGTTACGATTTTATCGCGCTAACGGAAACTTGGCTGGACGATCGTACCCTATCATCTTATCTGTTCGGTGACGAATATGAGGGTTTCCGCTGCGACCGGAGCTCACTTAACAGCCAGAAAACGATCGGTGGAGGCGTACTTATCGCTGTTCGTCGCCGCTTGAAAGCAAATATTATCAGTGATCCCTCGTGGACTATGCTTGAACAGACTTGGGTGTCTGTCCAGCTAGCCGATAGGAAACTATTCATTTGCGTTGTTTACTTCCCACCTGATCGTACCCGTTAAAAAAGCAACTGATCGATGCCCATCTGCAGTCTGTTTACTCGATAACCGCTAAAGCCAAACCGTGCGACGAAATCATAATAGTTGGAAATTTCAATTTACCCAGTCTGCTCTGGCGCCCTTCTCGCGACGGCTTCTACTACCCCGACCCGGCTCAGTCTACTTTTCACGATTGTGCACTGAACCTTCTTGACGGTTACAACGCAGCTGGCTTACAGCAAATCAACGGAAATCCTAATGAAAACGGACGTTGCCTGGACCTTTGCTTCGTCAGTTTTAGCGAGACGGCCCCCAAGATGGCATACGCACCCGACCCTCTTGTTAAGACCGTACCTCACCATCCGGCTCTTGTACTGTCTCTTGAAAATCGATACAGTATCGATCCCCCGTTTTTATCAAACTCGACTCGATTCAATTTTCGTCGAGCTGACTATGATGGTTTGTTAAGCGCGCTACATAACGTTGACTGAACTAATGCTTTAAATCCTATCGATATCGACTTGGCTGTAAATGATTTTACATCTATCTGTTGCGAACTGTTAGAACGCTTTGTTCCCAAAGTACGCAATCAGAAGTATCTTCCCTGGCAATCATCAGCACTACGTCGCCTGAAATCGTTGAAAAACGCTGCACTGAGAAGATTTTCAGCAAGTGGTACGCTTTGTTTACGCGATCACTATCGTCAAGTTAATTATGAGTACAAAAGATTACGACGACGTTGCTACTCTAATTATAGACGGCTCATGGAAAAAAGTTAAAGACAGACCCCAAGAAGTTTTGGAATTTCGTCAACATGCAGCGGAAGCAAGCTGGCCTGCCTTCTACTATGGAGCTTGCTAGTGAGAGAGCCGATTGCTCCAGCGCAATGTGCAAACTGTTTGTCAAGAAATTTTCGAGCGTATTCAGTTATGAAGTTCTCACTGAAGATCAAGTTTTCGAAGCCGCCAATAATGTTCCCGTTACTGGACGTTCCATCGCCTCCATCAACATCGATGACACTATGATTATTGCTGCCGCTACTAAACTTAAACACTCTTTCTCTCCTGGTCCAGATGGTATTCCTGCCACGTTGCAAAAAAGTGTATCTCCGGTTTAGTTATTCCGTTGAGCTTTTTGTTCCGCTTGTCGCTTTCCACAGGAAGGTTTCCTACATCTTGGAAACATGCTTTTTTGTTCCCGGTCTATAAGAAGGGTGATCGTACGCAAATCGACAACTACCGTGGAATATCAGCTCTGTGTGCTATATCTAAACTGTTCGAGCTAATCGTGCTGCTACCTATTACCTCGCATCGCCAGAATAGCATAGCTGACGAACAGCGCGGATTTCTACCGAAACGTTCTTGCACGACGAACCTAATGTGCCTAACAAGTTTTGTTCTCGACAGCTTTATCGAAAGAGCACAAACGGACACGATCTACACGGACCTCTCAGCCGCATTTGATAAAATAAACCATCGTGTTGCTGTCGCTAAACTCGACCGTTACGGCTTCAGCGGCCACCTTCTGAGCTGGTTAGAATCCTATCTAATGGGATGTACACTGAGTGTTAAAATCGACGACGAAATCTCCCAATCGTTTTCCGCTACTTCCGGGATCGCCCAAGGCAGTCATCTTGGCCCACTAGTGTTCCTGCTTTATTTCAACGACGTTCACTACTCCGTAAAATGCCCTCGTCTAGCATTCGCCGATGATTTGAAGCTTTTCAACAAAATAAAACATACCACCGACGCCACTTTTCTTCAGCAACAACTTAACATATTCGCCAACTGGTGCGAGTTGAATCGAATGACATTTAACCCATCCAAATGCTCCGTGATCACGTTCACTAGAAAACTCCGGCCACTACATGTTGATTACACCTTTAACGGTTCCCCAATACGACGAGTCGAATTCATCAAGGACCTCGGAGTGCTTCTGGATGAAAAACTCACCTTTAAACAACATATATCTTTCATCGTAGCGAAAGCTTCCAGACAACTGGGACTTATTTTCCGAATGACGCGTGATTTTAAAAATATCCACTGTTTAGTCACGCTCTACTGTTCGCTGGTTCGGTCTTCACTGGAGTACTGTTCAACGGTCTGGATCCCTCACTATAACAATGCTATCCATCGAATTGGAAAGATCCAGCGGCGGTTTGTACGTTATGCCCTTCGAACGCTCCCTTGGCGGCAACCTATACGTAATACTAGGTACGAGGATCGCTGTCAGCTTTTTCAGATCGACACTCTCCAACTACTCCGAGAAACAGCGCGTGCTATGCTAGTATCAGATATGCTGACATCACGAGTTTACTGCCCTGCCATTCTTCGCCAAATCAACCTGAATGCCCCCACTAGAACTCTGCGAAGGATGCCAGCGTTGCTATTGCCCTTTCGTCGAACTAACTACAGCTCTAATAGTGCCATCATCGGTATACAACGCGCTTTTAACAGAGTATCACAAGCCTTCAATTATCATTTATCGTTTAGTGTTATACGCTCGAAATTTTTATTACTGTTCCGTCGACTTCTATATTAGTAGCCATTAAGACAAGTTATTTCATGTCTGTTGGCAGTAGTAGTAAATAAATAAATAAAAAAATAAATAAAACTTTCTGTCAATTGACGATATAAACAACTTCCCCGAAGAAACAAAATGGCTAGCATCATTTATTCAGAAGATAGATCTGTAGAAGCCATCTGTAGAAAACAATTAAAGCTACCTGAATACATTTTCCAATAAGATGTTTTTATGGTGAACAACATTGCCGATCATTCCGTCTTGAACGCTCGGCGAAAACGGACGTATTTTAAGTGGTTATCTCGCTATAAAATCGCTACTGTGTGGAAGAAGTCAAAAAAAAAGCATTGCTTACTCGGTAACGTTTCAGAGAGTGCGAAGTGCGGTGTGAAGACAGAACGATAATCCGCAGTGAAGGTCATCCTGCTATTGTGCTATAACAGTGTCGCTGCGAAGCTGCCCGTTCCAGCACCGAAAGACTCGGTGATTGTGCTATTGAAGACAACACTGTAGTGCCACTGTACTGTTGCGCTAGTTTGAGCGCAATGGATGTGGATCCCTTAGCCCCTGATCCCCCGTCTCCAAACCCACCCGACCCTGTCCCTCCTGTTCACCCCCCTCTGTCCCTACTTTAGTCAATCCTCGTCCCCGGCTTTACCCAGACGGATCGACGGGTCCACTGGTCCTTTACATGAGGCCCAAACCTGGGGGAAAATCGCTGAATATTTTACAAATCGCGAAAGACCTGACGAAAGGGTACAAGGCCGTGACAGAAATAGCAAAAGTCAGGCCGAACAAGCTCCGTGTCGTGGTCAATGACCTTAAAGAGGCCAACGATATAGCTTGCTCCGAGCTCTTTACACGGGAATACCGTGTCTATGTACCCGCTAGAGATGTGGAGATCGACGGTGTCGTGACCGATTCGAGTCTGTCCGTCGAGTGCATTCTGGAAAGTGCCACCGGGTACTTCAAAAATAGCAAATGCCCTGAGTTAAGACTTCCCTTAAGGGAAAGTCGAAAAAATATATTTTTTATCGGAGCTGAGCTCCTTCTTTATTTGGTGCTTAGTAAGAACTGATTTACAATTGACTCTTAACCTAAGAAGAAACCTCGCGTTGTGGTCAGCTCCGTCTAGAACAAAGGGGGTGTTTGTATACATTGCTGATAGCTAGGCGATGGTGTTATGCTTATGTTGCATTTCCTGTAGATATCGTTTGGGTGGTCTGGGAAAGATTGTTATGGCTGATAGCTAGACGATGGTGTTATGCTTATGTTGCATTTCCTGTAGATATCGTTTGGGTGGTCTGGGGAAGATTGTTGTGGTTTCCGGAATGATCTCAACTCGTCTGGTGAAATTGCGATAACGTTGTTGCTCGTTGCTAACTCCTCCCTTCTTAAATGACTTTGTCCTCAAAGTTCACGAATGGATGGGGCGTAGTGGCGTTGGTGTGTCGAAGAATGCCTGGAGTTCTTTTTTTCTTTCTTCTGATAGTCCCTCCGTCTCGGTGATAAGTGGCGTGTGTTTGGTTATTGGAGATGACGGCTCTGGTTTTTCTATTGTGATGACCTCATCTGCTTTGTCGAATTGGACTGTGATGTCACTCTTATAGGTATGTCTGGAAAAGTAGCAAAATATTGCTATTATGCTTGCAATAAGAAATATTGTTGATAGGCCGAGGGAACCAAAAAGATTGAGCTTCCAATTTATGGAATGATTTTGTAAGTTGAGTAGCTGTAACTTATCCCTGTGTTGAATGGTCAGGTTTTGAAGGTATTCGGCTGGTGGTACGTCTATCGTTTTTATCTCATTGGCTAATAGTCCTGTTGTTGGGAAATAAACTCGACCAGGTATAGTGGTTTCGGGGTTTGAGTATAGTTCTCCGTTGATATGAAGATTGCAGTCGGCGAACTGAATTAGAAACGATCCGTTTAGCGTTTGGCTGAGATTGGTGCAATTTGATGAGACTTCTACGACTGCGTCGTTAATTAAAACTGCTCCGTCGTTTATTCGTTTCACAAGTCCTCCTGAGTATACCTTTTCAAAGGTGCAATTGGAATGTCTTCCCGTGGTCAATCTGTGTATGCAATCGTTGGCGTGTTCGAGTTGTGACATCTCGCAGAGGAAATACTTATTTTGATCTTCACATGGTTGGCTCATCTCGTATACGTGCGTGATGTTCCTAACGATGTAATTTCTGTTGAGTGCTATTCGTTTGTTAGATCTTATTATGGAATCTATGTAATCATATTCAAAAGATACTGTAGATATTTGTGGTACCTTTAGTATGTAGAGGATGTGAGTATTGTTTAACATCACTTGAGCTTGTGATTGTGACAATAATTCCTCGAATGTATTCATTTCTATTTCGTGAAATTGCAGGAATGTGGCTATTTTTGTGAAGTCCTTCATGGATAGTAATTTGCTACTCGGGATTCCGTGTTTAACCATCAGTATTGCTTCTTCTTATGTTTCCACTTGGTTTTGGAGAGAGTCTAGATTCGAGAGGACTATCAGTTGATTAACTTCTAATGAATGATTCTTCGTTCTTTCATTTTCAATCCTTAGTACTTCGTTGGTGATATCGGTTATTTCTTGAATTCTCTTGTCCATGGCTTCGTTGATTAAGATTTGCTTGTTATTTTGAAAGATGAGGGAGTTTATAGATGAGTTGATCATTCGAAGGTCCTCGGCATCCGGGCTTCCGGCGATCCATTTCCATGCTGTTCCGATAGTATCCCATCTTTTTGGTCTTCTTGTCAGAGGTTTGATTTTTGTGAATGTTTCATACAATTTATAGTTTTTTATCTGTATTATAATAACGGGTTAGTGGAAGGATTGTTTTGAATGTCGCGATTGACGTTAGATATAGTTATTCCGATTTGTATCAAGTCGATTGGATGGATAATACGTATGTGTCCTATCTTTATTCTTGCTTTTCCAAGTGGTATAATGGCCAGAGGATTATTTGTCAAGTCGTGAATTTGGATGGATGCCTGCATATTAGACACGCAGAGGGCGAGTCTGAAAAGATATTAAGAGGATGATTATTCATGTGGATTCTTCCTTAGGTTACATTTGTGTATTTTTCTGTTATTTGAATCTATAATATATGTGCTGTGATTCTCTTTTATTTTGACTATGTTATATCTACTTTTCCTTTTGTTATTGGAGCACGTTTTCTCATATGCGTAAGAGTCAATAGTGTATGGCTGATAGAGCTTTGGTATTATTTTCTCGTCTTTGTTTTTATGAAGTTGTAATATTTTTTCGTTATTTTTGTTTCGAATTGTGGCTATCTCCTCGTATGTTGCGTTGTTCCCACTTTCACCTATATAAATGTTTTTTGGAGTATTTTTTGTGAAGGAATGTATGGTGTTATTATATTTGTGTGTTGCCTCTTGAATGAGTACTTTCACGGGCATATCTGGGTTTAGTGCTTTAGTGCACCTAGCTATTTCTCGAATTGTAGAATGGCATCTTTCTACTTGGCCATTTGTTTCCGATCTATTAACTGGGGTTTTGAAAATTTGTACCCCCAAATTTAGAATCATTTGCTCTACAACATTTGATACGAATGAGCTCTCATTGTCAATAACGATATGGGCAGGCAAGTCCCAATCGTAAAGAAGTTGTAAGAGAACGTCTTTTATGTCTGAGATGGCTTTGGATTTGATGGGTGGCATTTTTAGGTATTTTGAGAATTTATCTAATGACGATATGAAAAGGTTATTCGCGTTGTACAAAAATATATCTATGTGAACTATTTCTCCGGGATATTGGGGAATGGGTGTTTTAACCGGTATGAATTTTTGTGGTTGTCTCTCATATTTTTCTGTTTTGCAGATTTCGCAAGTTTTAACATAATTTTGGATGAGTTTATGCATCCCAGGGAAGAAGAATCGTTAAACGAGTTGTAGTGAATTCTCTTTTGCGTTACGATGCGCAAAGTTGTGAATGTTTTTTATCTCGTCAAGTTGGCGTTCTTCGTCCTCAAGATCTTCAACTCTTAATTGCGAGAATCTTGCTCTAGTTATTTTAGGATTAAAGTGGGTTTTATAAATTTCTTGGATGGTTCCCATAGTTGGTTCGTCTGTAAATATACCGTTCAGGACTCCGGGATTTAGAAATCTTAGCAATTTGTCTTTTAGAAAATCGATAGTGAATTGTTGTTCCACAAATATATGTCTAGTGAATTTTTCAAAAGGGACATTAAATTCATATGATGAATTCGGTCCGATCTGAAAAATCAGCTGGTTGCGGAACACATTAATTGGGGCCTCTGTGGAGGGTATGTACGAGCTGTCGTCGTCTTCTGCTGAATGTTGGGTTACGGTTAATGAGTTAATTTGGACTCTGGATAGTGCATCAGCCACCACGTTGGACTTTCCGGCTTTATAGAACATTTCGTAATCGTGTTCCTCAAGAAATGCCTTCCAACGTTTCAGCTTAGCATTATTGTTTTTAGGTGATAATGTGAATGTGAGTGGGAGTTGATCTGTATAGATTTTTAATTTTGCTCCGTATATGAAGTTCCTTAAGTTGTGGAGTGCCCACACGACACCAAGCATCTCTCTCTCGTTGGTTGCATAGTTTTCTTCTGTGCTGGAAAGAGTTCGAGAAATAAAAGTTATTGGTCGTTCTCCATCTGGAAATTGTTGAGACAAAACTGCTCCCAGTGCGATTTCTGATGCGTCTGTGGTGAGGATAAAAGGCTTCTCAAAATCTGGAAAGGTTAAGACGTCGTTAGATGATAATATATCTTTAAGTGTATTAAATGAGTTGATTGCTTCTTCGTCCAGTTTGATTGCATGGTTTTTTGATTGATTCTTCGGAATTTGGCGGTGGCCATCCTCCCCTCTTAAAAGCTTTGTAAGGGGTTTCGCGAGTTTAGCGTAATCCCTTACAAAACGTCTGTAATAGCCAGAGAGTCCGAGAAAGGCTCTCAAATCCTTGAGGTTTTTGGGTTCCGGGTACTTCCGGATACATTCCACTTTTTTCATGTTAGACTTTAGTCCGTCTTCTGATACAATGAATCCTAGGAACTCGACTTCTGTTTTCAAGAATTCTGATTTGTCTGGTTGGATTTTGAAATTGGCTTTTCGTAATGTTTGGAGGATTATTTCGAGATTTTTCAGATGTTCTTCAAATGTTCTGCTAAAAATTATAATGTCATCTATGTATACGTGACAAATTTTTTCCGATGTTTTCTCTGAGAACATCATCCATCACTCTTTGAAAAATAGAAGGAGCGTTCTTTAATCCAAACGGTAGGCGAATAAATTCGTACTTCCCGTTATTGACTGAGAACGCTGTTTTTTCGATGTCTTTTTCTGACACTGGTATTTGGTGAAAGCCTGAGGCCAGATCCAATGTCGTGAAATATTTGTTTGCTCCTAAGTTAGCCAAAAACTGCAGATGTGTCAGGGATAGGGTACCTGTCGCTTATTGTTTTCGAATTTAATTTCCTGTAATCTATCACCATTCGGTACTTCTTTTCGTTAGAAGCGTCCAATTTTTTTGGGACGATCCACACGGGGAATTATACGGTGAATGGGAAGGTCTGATTATACCGTCATGAAGTAATTTTTCCACTTGTTTGTTGACCTCTGATTTTAATGCTTGTGGATATGGGTAAGTTTTGCTGTACACTGCGTTTTCGTCTGTTGTTTTAATGTCTGCTTTTACTCTGGTAGTGAAGGGTAATTTTTCGTCTGGAGGTTGAAATAAATCTTGAAATTTCTTAAGTATTTTGTTGAGTTCATCTCTCTGGTATTCGTCCAGGTGACTATCGCGGATGTTGATCTTGTTTACTTCTTGTAGTTTGTATTGAAGTAAAGGGATTACAAATTGATTTTCCAAAATTAATCTTTCATTTGAAGTGTCTATGACTGCTTTGAGTTCCTTCAGGGTGTCGTGTCCTATTATTGCGTCAAAGGATTTTAGTTCCTTTAGGTGGAAGAATTTGATTAAGGCGTCTGAATAAGGTAAAAATAACTTTCCTCTTGAATATTTCTCTATTTTTATATCCCCGCCCACTGAGGATACATGGAATGTTTGTTTCACATTGTGTGAAATATTAGTGTGTTTTGGATGAATGAAATTTTTGTTTGAACCTGTATCGATTAAGATTTTGAGTGGTTTGTTGGCTTTGCCATAATAAAGAAAGTATGGTAGGGTGGATTTTATCCTAAAAAATTGAGCTCGGCATTGTTTTCTATGTCCTCTTCAGGAAGATCGCGTTCTTGGTTTTCGACTTGTCTCATGTAGCGTTGGTAAGTACTGGATTCTTCGGGATAATATTCTTCATCTTCTGATGGGCAGTAGTCTGCTCTTTCGTCGTTCTCGATTTCAACTGGTGGGTCTTCGTATTTTCCGGTTACCGTGTTAAAAAGTCTCGGACGTTTTGATGGGTTTGGTTATTGGGGTCGATTACCATAATTAACTTGGTTTGTTCTAATTGACTGATCAACTTCCATAGGTTCTGGTGGGGGTCTAAATGGATTTCTCTGAGGGACTCTAGGCGGTTGGTTCATGTGTTGTTGTAGGGGTTGCCTAAAGTTATTGAAGTGTGGAGGTGGTCTGTTATTCTGGAAAATTGGTTGTGGTCTAAAATTGTGGTTGGGAAATACTTGTACTGGTCTGAATGGTACAGGGTCTCGTCTCGGTGCCATTCTAGGTGGTATCCTAGGTGGAGCGAGCGGAATCAAATTTCTGGGTGGTGTTGCCATTTCATGATGCCTAGGTCTGGTTAACATTTTTCTGCATTCTACATTCTGAAATGCAATACAGTAGCTGTAGGCTGCTGCCAGAGATGTCGGTTCGTAATTGCGAATAAATTTATAGACATCTCCGTCGAGACCTCTAATGAAGGCATCTATAGCTTTTTTATTATATGTTTCAATCAGAGCCTTTGATGCCTCTGGGTGTGTAAATCTGTCGTCCGTTTTAACCTGATTGGCGATTAGGGATAGTAATCGGTTTACCTTGTCGAAATACGTTTCCAGTGAATCGTTCTTTTGTTGCACGCTCATCAGTTGGTAGTCTAATGTCTCTAAGTCTCGTTTTTCGCCATAATATGTGAGAAGTGTTTTTTTTATGACATTCCAGTTGATGCTAACATTGGAGGCTACCAGCGCATCGTTTGCCTCACCTTTGATTTTTCTGCGTATTGTTTTGCAGACCATGTGAAATCTATTTTGCTGTTCTATACTATGCGATGTGTTGGTTTGGTATAGCTTAACCAAACTGTCAACATCACAGAGCCAATTGTTTAATTCCCCTGGCTCACCAGTGAAAAATGGTAAGTCCTTTACTAAATCTGGAATCTTCTCAAAAGATTCTGGGTTTACCGCGGATCCATCGGGACGAGTGAATATTAGCGGTGGATCGCTGTAGTCAGGTGACGCTGGAGGGATATTTGCCGTTTCGAGAGCTGCGAGTCGGCTTAGGATATCGTCTACTATGGGATTCTGAGCCATTTTTATTTTTATATTTAATTTCTTGAACAATTCGTTCAATTCTTCCAGTTTGTTCAAGGCTTTTTTTTTACACTTGGTTACTATCGCTTAATATTCTTATATATAAATTTACTTTCCCTTTTTCTTTTTCACTTTATTTTTACTGCTTGATATTTTTATTTTTAAGAAAAGGTTTATTACTTACAGTACTAGCCTGAGCATCCTGTGGGTATGCCACGGGATTGCGCGACACGTAGACTCCGTTTTCGATCCTTCTTACAGGGAAAATCTGGAGATCTTCTTGAGCGCCTGCTCAGATTGTTATCGAGTCCTATTACCTCAGCTCGACCAATTGCCGGGTTGCAATTGAAACCAGGTCGAGTCGGGACTGATAGGTGACTTCCTTCCTTCTCGGTACGGTCGGTAGATTCCTTTTTTGCCGGGACGAGTGGTTAGCTGTTCCGGATACTTGGGGACCGATTCGTACGGCTGTTCTGCGATTGGGATAGGTTTCGCTCAAAGTGCGGATGTGAGATCCTCTTACAGTTTCACTATCCGGTGTTTGATGGTACAAGATGTTCACTTCACTCTAAAGTTGTGATACTTCTTTTTGGTTTCGACACTTTAACACTTTTGAACTTATTTTCACACTAGGGTCCCTATTCGGGCGCCAGTTAAGACTTCCCTTAAGGGAAAGTCGAAAAAATATATTTTTTATCGGAGCTGAGCTCCTTCTTTATTTGGTGCTTAGTAAGAACTGATTTACAATTGACTCTTAACCTAAGAAGAAACCTCGCGTTGTGGTCAGCTCCGTCTAGAACAAAGGGGGTGTTTGTATACCTTGCTGATAGCTAGGCGATGGTGTTATGCTTATGTTGCATTTCCTGTAGATATCGTTTGGGTGGTCTGGGAAAGATTGTTATGGCTGATAGCTAGACGATGGTGTTATGCTTATGTTGCATTTCCTGTAGATATCGTTTGGGTGGTCTGGGAAAGATTGTTGTGGTTTCCGGAATGATCTCAACTCGTCTGGTGAAATTGCGATAACGTTGTTGCTCGTTGCTAACTCCTGGTGTGAAGGTACTCGACTGCAAGCAATTGCAGTATTTCCTCTCCTAAACTTCCCAGAAAAGGTCCCAAAATTTCCCAAAGTGAAATGAATGATACAAACAAACTCAAAAGTGCAGCGGAAAAACCGAAGCAAACCCCTCCTGGGTTTGCAAATTTAAAGTCCCAGAAGGAGTTCCCAGCACTTCCTGGAACATCTAAAACCCCAGTTGTTCCCTTTGCACATCCAGTTGATAAATCAAATGCTGGACTGGTGAAATTTTCTGACATTGTGAACTTGATTTTTGAAACTTTCAATGTACCCGATCCAATTAAAGTTTTTCTCACAGCATTCCTCCCAACAGTTAGAACATTTTTGAAGCAGTTGACTGCTCAATGGCCCCTCCTTGCAGCGATCGTATCATTCGATGCCTAATTCATCTGCGTATATGAAGGATTCTATCTCTGTCTTACAGTGGAATTGTAGAAGTATTTTACCAAAAATTGATTCATTTAAGGTTTTGATAAATAAAAACAAATGCGATGCATTTTTTCTTTGCGAAACTTGGCTTACTTCGAATATCGATCTTAACTTCCATGATTTTAATATTATTCGCCTTGATCGAGACACCCCATATGGAGGAGTACTTCTAGGGATTAGGAAGTGCTATTCCTTCTATCGTATTAACCTCCCCTCGGCATTGAAGTTGTCGCATGTCAAATGACAATACAAGGTAAAGAGCTTTGTATTGCCTCAATATATATTCCCCCAGTGCACAGGTTGGGCAACGGCTGCTCTTTGATTTAATAGAACTTCTCCCTTCGCCACGTTTGATTTTGGGAGACTTTAACTCTCATGGCGTAGCTTGGGGTTCCCCTTCTAATGATAACCGCTCCTCCTTAATCTATAACCTTTGCGATGACTTCGACATGACGATTTCGAACAACGGAGAAATGACACGTGTCCCGAAACCTCCAGCGTGCCCAAGCGCTTTGGATCTATCTTTATGTTCGACGTCGCTACGGTTGGATTGCACATGGAAGGTAATCCTCGATCCTCACGGTAGCGACCATTTGCCTATTCCTATATCAATTACTAACGGATCAACTCGCATGCGACCAATTGACATTCCGTATGACCTGACACGGAATGTCGATTGGAAGTTATACGAGGAAATGGTTTCAAAAGCGGTCGAGTCGATTCAACATCATCCACCACTTGAAGAATACAACCTCCTCGCGGGATTGATTCTCGACGCCACGTTGCAAGCCCAAACGAAGAAATATCCCGGCGTAACGATCAAAGAACCGCCTCCCACTCCGTGGTGGGACAAAGAGTTCTCCGATGTCTACACGCAAAGATCCGACGCGTATCTAACCTTCCGGGATACAGACAGTGCCGACGACTTTAAACGTTATTCGGAGCTTGATACCAAGTTTAAAAGCTTGGCTAAAGCAAAGAAACGCGGATATTGGCGTCGGTTCGTAAACGAGACGTCGAGGGAGACATCAATGAGCACTCTTTGGAACACAGCCCGAAGAATGCGGAATCGCGTAACGGTCAACGAAAGCGAGGAGTCTTCAAGTAGGTGGATGTTTGATTTTGCCAGGAAAGTATGTCCGGACTTTGTTCCTGAGCAAAACATTGTTCGCAATGCGTCTCCGGGCCACGACGCCATAGAATCACCTTTTACGATGGCAGAATTATCAGTTGCTCTCCTGCCCTGTAACAATAACGCGCCTGGGTTAGATAGAATCAAATTCAACTTGTTGAAGAATCTACCCGGCAATGCCAAGAGGCGCTTGTTGAACTTGTTCAATAAGTTCCTGGAGCAAAACATTGTACCGCAGGATTGGAGGCAAGTGAAGGTGATCGCCATCCAAAAACCAGGAAAACCAGCTTCTGATCACAACTCTTATAGGCCGATTGCAATGCTATCCTGTATCCGGAAATTGATGGAAAAAATGATACTCCGTAGCTTAGACCATTGGGTCGAATCAAATGGTCTGCTATCAGATACTCAGTTTGGCTTCCGCCGTGCCAAAGGGACGAATGATTGTCTTGCGTTGCTTTCAACAGATATTCAGCTGGCGTATGCTCACAAAGAACAAATGGCGTCTGCGTTCTTGGACATTAAGGGGGCTTTTGATTCCGTTTCTATTGAAATTCTTTCGAGTAAACTTCACCGACAAGGATTTTCTCCAGTTTTAAACAATTTTTTGCACAATTTGTTGTCCGAAAAGCACATGCATTTTACGTATGGCGATTTGGCAACTTTTCGAATTAGCTACATGGGTCTTCCCCAGGGCTCATGTTTAAGCCTCCTTCTTTACAATTTTTATGTAAATGGCATCGACGAATGTCTGGCAAATTCATGCACGATAAGACAACTTGCGGACGACAGCGTGGTCTCTGTTACAGGAGCCAAAGCTGCCGATTTGCAAGGACCATTGCAAGATACTTTGGACAATTTGTCTACTTGGGCTCTACAGCTAGGTACCGAATTCACTCCGGAGAAGACTGAGATAGTAGTTTTTTCTAGGAAGCATGAACCTGCTCAGCTTCAAACACAATTAATGGGTAAAACGATTTCTCAGGTTTTGGTGCATAAGTATCTTGGTGTCTGGTTTGACTCTAAGGGCACCTGGGGTTGCCATGTTAGGTATCTGATGAAGAAAAGTCAGCAAAGAGTAAATTTTCTTCGTACAATAACCGGATCATGGTGGGGAGCCCACCCAGGAGACCTTATAAGGCTTTACCAAACAACGATATTGTCTGTAATTGAGTACGGGTGTTTCTGCTTCCGCTCCGCAGCAAACACACATTTGATCAAACTGGAGCGAATACAATATCGTTGTTTGTTTGCGTATCGCCTTAGGTTGCATGCAATCGACCCATACGATGAGTTTGGAGGTCTTAGCTGGAGCTCTACCATTGAAAAACCGCTTCTGGAGCCTGTCTTCTCGTATTCTTATCAAATGTGAGGTCTTGAACCGTCCTGTGATTGAAAATTTTGAAAGGTTAATCGAACTTAATTCTCAAACCCGTTTTATGACATTGTATTTCAATCACATGTCCCAAAATATCAATCCTTCTCTGAATATTCCAAATCGTGTCAACTTATTGAATACTTCTGATTCTACTGTGTTTTTCGATACATCCATGATAGACGAAACCCGTGGAATCCCGGATCATTTACGCGTGCAGCAGATCCCCAAAATTTTTTTTAATAAATATCGAAACATCAACTGTGACAATATGTTCTACACTGACGGATCACTTATCGATGGGTCCACTGGCTTCGGTATCTTCAATAACAATTTAACCGTCTTCCATAAGCTCGATAATCCTGCTTCTGTTTACGTCGCAGAATTAGCGGCAATTCAGTACACCCTAGGGATTATCGAAAAAATGCCCACGGACCATTATTTCATCTTTACGGACAGTCTCAGTTCCATTGAGGCTCTCCGATCGATGAAAGATGCTTAGCACTCTCCGTATTTCCAGGGGAAAATACGGGAACATCTGAGTGCTTTATCCGAAATATCGTTTCAGATTACCTTAGCGTGGGTCCCTTCTCACTGCTCGATACCGGGCAATGAGAAAGCGGACTCTTTGGCTAAGGTGGGTGCAACAAACGGTGACATTCATGAAAGACCAATTGCCTATAATGAATTTTTTGCACTTGTACGTCAGAATGCGATCATCAGTTGGCAAAATTCTTGGACCAGAGGGGAACTGGGAAGGTGGTTACATTCCATTATACCCAAGGTATCGACGAATCCGTGGTTCAAGGGGTTGGATGTAGGTCGAGTTTTCATTTGCGTGATGTCTCGGCTTATGTCCAATCACTATAGATTTAATGCGCATCTCCGTCGTATTGGGCTCGAGGAAAGTGGTATCTGTGCCTGTGGTGAGGGTTATCACGACATAGAGCACGTTGTTTGGTCATGCCCTGTACACCGTGACGCCAGGTCTAAATTAATAGCTTTCCTCCGGGCCGAGGGTAGAGGGCCAGCTGTTCCTGTTCGTGATGTCTTGGCAAGTCGTGACCTACCCTACATGTCCCTTATATACATTTTCCTGAAATCCATCCATTCCCCAGTCTAGTCCCATTCCTTTCCACCCACATTCAACAAAACGGCAAGAGCACGACGTAGACCTCGATTTTGGAATCAGCAGCTGAACCCCACACGAATTCACCAGGACCTGAGAACCCGAGGCCTTCCGTGCCCAGCGGCACACACCATATAGCCACTGGAACACCAGCGAACAACAACAACGAACCATAACCCGCAACTAAACCCCGCACAATACCACCAGGACCCGAGAATTACTGCATATCCATGACAATTCGACGATCATCAGACGACCATTTAACTACAAAACACTGATTGAAAATACATGCTAGTTTTAAGATAGACCTAATTTCAGCTCGTAGTCGGCAGCGAGGATAAAAAATTTGCTTTAAGATTTTAAGTCATCAGATAAAATTGGCGCCGTTAAACATTAAATTGTATTTGTGCCGTGTCAAATAAACGATTTATGAAGAAAAAAAAACATTGCCAAATCTTCGGCAACACTGTGGAAACAACTGTTAAGGAGTTATGAGGTTTTGTCGCGCCAACGGACCGATTTGCCCCACTGTGCATCGGGTACTTTACTGAGACTAAAGAATCATATTGTCTCGTCCGGGAACTAATAAGGAAAGCGTGAATTTTTTTCAATCTGTCTAAATATGCACAACTTCAGTTTTTTCATCATAGATTTACTTACCATTAGCAACAGGAGAAACCACTAGAATATTTGCTAATGCTGCTCCTGTGCCATGTCCCATCAATGTGATTCGTTTCGGATCACCATGAAAAGATGATAAATTTTCTCTCAACCAGTGTAAAGCAGCAACTATATCCATCAATCCAAAGTTCCCTTGTGCACTTCCTTTGGCTCCCGTTTTCAAAAATCCTTAAAACAAAAGCAGATATGAATATAAGCTATGTAGAAACTTTATTTTTGGGTCTGAAGAAAATTTCTGAGATCTTTTGCTAACAATATTAAATAATTAAATTCAGATAACCGGGCCACGAGCAGTAAAATATAATTCTCAACGCTCAACTATTGGACATTAGTTAAAATGGATTTGATTTTTTTTGTGTAAAGGGAACATTTGTATAATACATAACGCGCTTAGAGGAGGGTAGGTACACTGAAAATATTTTTTCGTTATTCCTACTCATGCACATTCCGTAAACATGGAATTCGTAGATTGTACTGCACTTTCGTTGATTGTAAAGAATATTCGTATTGCAAAATATCGAATAGAATTGCAACATTACGCATAATTTGTACAATTAACGACTGTACTTTCGTATGAATGCGTTCTGTTATTTTCGATTTCGTATAAAAGGAGCTGGTACCCACTTGGTTACAGAGTCCACTTTGATATGATATGTGAGTTCAAATCTTGTTAAGATAGAAGGCCATTTTTGGTTATAAAAAGGACGTAGTATAGTTAGGCACGGGTTTATTCTCTAAGGCTCCTCATCACCACCACTCCTTCACTTGGTCCGGATCCGTTTTTTTTTTAATACTCTAATATTTATTTAGGCCCAACCGCAAAGCATAACGGGGCCGAATATCTTTTGGAGTAGGGAAAAGCCAGCTTGAGTAGAGTCTGTATCCCGACTGCTCCTCCTCAAACAGGCATAAAAACTCTCTCATCTTTTCTCTTTTATAAATACAATTTAAAAATAAATGTCATTAAAACCTACGGCTAACAATAACATTATTTTTCTCTGTATGGGTAAATATCAATTCTTAATACTATTCGTTGAGGTGTGATGGTTCCTTATCTCTTAGAAATCAAAACTTATATCTATGTTCGATGGATCATGTCCCTCAGAAAGAAGCGATGATTCATGTGTCTCTAAAAAGATCAATGAAAGAAAGAAGAAAAGGAACAGAATTAGTGTAAAACTTTTTGATGGAGGTTTTGTTATAAAAATAAGAAGAAATAGCGAGGAGATAATCAAATTCGATACTTGATATCTCTTAAAAAGTCATAAATAGGTATTACAAGCGCGGGGTTGCGGCTAGCAAGCGCATCCCGTACTTGCATTGTGAACGTCACTTTCTGTTTCCGGAGAGAATCAATAAGCTTGGTCCTTGCTCTGTGGTACTTAGGGCATACGAAGACTATATGATCCATATCTTCGTACCCGCCACATTCGCACAGATTATTATCGACTAAGTTTATTCGATAAAGGTGTGCGTTTGCAACATAGTGATTGGACATTAGGCGCGAAATAACTCGAATGAAATCTCGAGTTAAATCTAACCCTTTGAACCAAGCTTTTGTAGACACTTTGGGCGAAATCGAATGCATCCATCGCCCAAGATCGTCTTTATCCCATTTTTCCTGCCAGTTTGCCAGGGCCAGTTGTCGAGGCAGGTGAAAATACTCGGTATAGGTGATCGGTCTATCAAATATATCTCCTTCTATGGCACCCCTTTTCGCTAATAAATCAGCTTCTTCATTGCCTGGGATTGAGCAATGAGAGGGGAGCCACACAAAGCAGATAATGAAAGACCGATCAACCAGCACTTCTAATATCCGTCTAATTTCCGGAAGGAAATAGGACGGATGCTTGACCGGTTTGATCGATCGGAGAGCTTCGATAAAACTGAGGCTGTCCGAGAAGATGAAATAATTACCTGGTGTCTTGAGCTCGATAATTCGCAGCGAATTGTGTATGGCAGCTAATTCAGCTACGTATATGGAGCAAGGCTGTGCCAGTTTGCGGGATATGTGATGATCTGTGTTAAAAATGCCATATCCGGATTGTCCATCCATCACAGATCCGTCCGTGAAAAAGGAGTTCTGTTCTGGGAGATGGCCGAATTTTGCCGAAAATATTGATGGCACAACTGTTGGTTTGATGTGTTCGGGGATTCCCTGGATTTCTTGTTTCATCGTCAAATCAAATATAACAAAAGAATTGTTGAGCGATGGTGAAATCTCACGGTATGGAGCAACATCCGTAGGGTTTATCTCCATAGTCAAAAACTGCTGGTATACTGACATACAGGGTTTTTGAACAACTTCCAAACATTTCGTATAGTTCTCGATTATCATTGGGTTTGCTATCTCCGATCTGATGAGGAAACGAAGAGCCAACTCATATAGCCTCTCTTTGAGTGGTAGTACTCCCGCAATGACCTCTAGAGACATGGTATGTGTCGATTGCATGCAGCCTAGAGCAATACGCAAACAACGGTATTGTATCCTCTCTAGCTTCAGCATGTGTGAGGCTGCGACACCTCTGAAGCATATGCTGCCGTATTCTATTACGGGCAGAATCGTGGTTTGGTAGAGTCGTATCAAATCCTCTGGATGAGCTCCCCATGTGGTTCCTGTTACCATCCGAAAAAAATTAATTCTCGGTTGGCATCTTTGCTTCAGGTAATTGACATGTTTTTCCCATGTGCACTTAGAGTCATACCATACTCCTAGATACTTGAAGCTAGGTGACTGAGTGATGGGTCTTCCGGACAGAACTAGCTCGAAGCGAGGTGGTGGTCGCTTTTTCGAAAAAACTACCATCTCCGTTTTTTCAAGCGAGAACTCGATTCCAAGACAACTGGCCCAACCGGTCAGATTATCTAGCGTATTTTGCAGGCTGTTTTTCATGTCTACAGCTAGAATCGCCGTGACTGATACAACGCAGTCGTCAGCTAATTGGCGCATTGTGCAGCCGTCCGTCAAGCATGTGTCGATGTCACTGATGCAGAAGTTGTACAACAGCGGACTCAGACAAGAGCCTTGGGGGAGACCCATGTAGCTTGTTCGTGTTATTGTTGAAGAACCGTGGTTGAAAAGTAAATGCTTTTCAGACAGCAGGTTGATCAAAAAGTTTGTCAATACAGGGGAGAATCCTCTTTGATGCAGTTTCTCGGAAAGAATTTCGATTGAAACTAAATCAAATGCACCTGTGATATCCAGGAAAACCGAGGTCATTTGTTGTTTGCTGCCAAGAGCCATTTCCGCTTCAGTGGCTAGCAATGCCAGGCAATCGTTAGGGCCCTTGCCCCTACGAAAGCCGAACTGGGTCTCTGAAAGTTGGTTAGTTGTTTCTGCCCAGTTGTCAAGTCTACGCAGGATCATTTTTTCAAGCAATTTGCGTATGCATGAGAGCATCGCAATCGGCCTGTACGAGCGGTGATCTGCGGCAGGTTTGTCTGGCTTTTTGATTGCGATAATCTTAACCTGTCTCCAAGCTTCCGGAATCATATTGTTCCTGATAAGCTTATTAAACAGTTTAAGAAATCGTAGCTTGGCCGAGTCCGGCAGGTTTTTCATCAAATTAAATTTGATCCTGTCCGGTCCTGGAGCCTTGTTCTTGCAAGACGCGAGGGCAATTGAAAACTCCAACATGGTAAATTCTGGTTCTTCAATAGCTGTTGTATCGCTAAATTTTTGCTGTGATGGGACAGCGTCTGGGCATGCCTTTTTCGCGAAATCATAGATCCAACGTTCAGAGTATTCATTTGCCTCATTACTGTCCGACCTATTGCGCATTTTTCGAGCCGTATTCCAGAGATAGCTCATAGAAGCATCTCTGGGTAACGAGCTTATGAAATTTTGCCAGTATGATCTTTTTTTCAGTTTGTGTAGCTTAGACTGTTTTATTTCCAGCTCCCTAAACTGATCATAAAGCTCAATTGAACCACCATCCCTGAATGCTATGTATGATGCTTTTAGAGCTTTTTTAATCTCAGTGCATTCTTTGTCCCACCATTGCTTGTTGGGACGAATTTTCAACTTGTTCTCAAGGGCAGGTCTCTTCTGAGATTGCAACGCGCTATCTAGCACTAATGTTGCAAGGAAGTTGTATTCGTCGGATGGAGAAAGCTCATCCGTTGTTTCGAGACCCTGGGATATTGTGTTCGAGAATTTTTCCCAATCAATATTCCGGGTAAGATCATACTCTACTTCGACTGTGGTAGCAGAATGGAGCCTGCTCTTAATCGAAATACTGATTGGCAAATGGTCGCTACCGTGGGGATCTTGAATAATCTCCCATTTGCAGTCCAAAGCCATTGAGGAGGAACACATCGACAAGTCTAATGTGCTCTCTCGTATTGGAGGCCTTGCAATTCTCGTAGCTAACCCAGGTATGTTCAATAAGGTCATATCGAAGTCATCGAGAAAGCTTTCAATAAGAACAGCGCGGCTATCATCCCTGGGTGCGCCCCACGCCGTACCGTGAGAATTGAAATCTACCAGGATGAGGCGTGGAGACGGAAGCAGTTCCGTTATTTGTGACAGCTGCAACCGGTTAATAACCGCTCTAGGCGGAATGTAGACTAATGCGACAGTGAGGCCCTCCCCAGCAATTGTTATATGGCAAGCAACAATTTCTATTGCATCAATTGCTGGGAGAGGAATTCGGAAGAATGGGTAGCATTTTTTGATACCAGGGAGCACTCCGCCATAAGAGTTTCCTCGGTCTAAACGGATGATATTGAAGTCTTGAACGGCTAGTGTCGTATCAGTTGACAACCATGTTTCAGATAGCGCGAAAATATCGCATTTGCTATCGTGAAGCAGAAGTTTAAATTTATCTAATTTGGGGATCAAGCTTCTACAGTTCCATTGTATGATCCTTGTTGTCGATTCGTCACTTCGGCTGTCTGATTTAGACATCGAAGGATACGAACGCGAGGAGGGGCCATTTGGTGCTTAGTTGCTTACCCAACATGCAAATTGTTGGAAGCCAAGCCGAAATCATACTCTTGAGGGAATCAGATAGACCAAAAGTGGTAAATATCCATTCAACGATCATTTTGAATGAGATACGTCCATCAATGGTCGGTATTTCAAATTCCGATGACTGTTTTTTGGCGGAAGCAGATTGTTTTCCTGGTAGTTTGGGAAACTCTTTATCGGAATTGTTACCCTCAGGATTAAGCTTGAATCCTGGAGGTGACGGCTTAGCAATATTTTGCTTAGAAGGTGGACCACTTGGGGTATCTATATGTGTTTTCTTCTGCTCCTTTCTAGGAAGCTTGGGGGAAGATACGCTTGGTCGTTTACGCACGGCTCCACTTGACGGAAGAGGTTGATATACCTCTTCATCATCATTGGGATCGTCATGTTCCAAGCTGGAATATGGGTTTTCCTGTTGCTGTAAGGCAGTCTTCAGCATCTGTGCAAATGACTGCTTACAGCGTTGTTTTGTCGATTTTTTTAACGCTTCTGAGCGTTGTTTATATTTCGGACACGTCTCGACTTCATGTGGATCACCACCACAAAGACAGCATTTTGTCTCTTGATCGCCGCAAGCGTGGTTAATCTCGGAGATTTCACCACACTTGGAGCATTTAGGTTTTTTGTTGCAGTAGGTCTTCGTGTGCCCTAACTGCAAACAATTCGTACACGTCATGACTTTTGGAAAGAAAAGTCTCACGGGTAGTCGAAGCTTGTGGAGCTCGACAAAATCCGGAAGTACTTTTCCCTCAAAAGTCACTCTAAACGAGTCATTTGGGGAATAATTGCCCGTATTATCCTTCGAATACATTCTCCTGCATTCGAGGATTTTTATTTCAGGAAGGGATGGATTTTTAAAACATCCAATACCTTTCACAACATCCTCTTCTGTGAGGTCAGCCTCGGTTATAACACCCTCTATTTCAACTACGCGTGCCGGTATGTAAACGCGGTACTCCATATTGAAATTTGGACATCACTTGCTTGTCGGGGATCCGAGAATGTTGCCTTGAGTCTATCCGCTTTGACCTTGTAGACCTCGGTCAAGCTCGAGTACTTTTCCTTTAGAGTTTTGCATATCTGTAAAACTCTAAGAGGCTTGTTTTTGGGTCGGAAATACACGACCCAACGTAGACCAGGTTGGTTAACCTGATACATTTTAACCCGAGTTGACTCATCTTTACTGGATGGGATAACCGGGGCAGTTTTACGGGGTCTTTTACGCTTTTTAACGACATCGAAAAAAGCGTTATTTTCATTATTCGGGATGTCAGAAAAATCCATCCCGGACTCGTCACCTTCTGAGCAAGATGAGATGTCCGGTGGAATAGGCAATCCACCTACCGCCATAGCGGTTGTGAACTATATGCCGCTAATAATTAATATATGGAATATATTGAAATACTTATCTAAATACGAAATCGAAATATATCTGTATGTATATACGGAAATGAAAAGTTAAAAAAAATAAAGGTTGTGTCACTTATCTTTATATGTATGTGAATCAGCAGCACTGCTTGCGCTGTCTCTTCAACTGCAGAGCGGCGACGCCGTACGCTTTCCCCCCTTCGGGGTTCCACAGCATACGCGCCAACTAACCACTACCACAGCTCCGTACTCCTCTGCTGCGGGAATCGACCTACGCTGATGCTGGACCAGCACGACACCTTTCAGCACTCGCGCCAAAACAAGCACGACTCACCACCTCACACGCGAACGCAGCAATCGCGCCGATTAGCACCACTACCACTGGCGCTGTTCGGCAGTCGGGGCTCCCCCACCAAAAACGACGCGTATTCGCACACCAAACAACACCACTGCACACGCGAACGCTAAAAAAGAGAGCGGGAAATTAGTTTCGGTCCGCAGAGCACTCTAGAAAAACGACTTTCCTGCTCGGCTGCCGAAAAGACTATGTCCGGATCCGTTTGCTTTCTTGAATATTTATACGCTTCTGGAACAACATCGCTTTCGCATCGATAGAACCGCCGCGATACATATACTTTTCACTCAGATTTCGTAATGGAATAACTTCCGTGAACATTTGTACGTCTCTGGGGTTGAGTTGGGTAGACGAACGCGCTCGTCGTCGCTCTTTCGCAATCGATAGAACTAGAATCGCGTAAGCTCTGTTATTTTTGATTTCGTATAATGTATACATTATTGCGTAAGCTTACTAATTTTTCGTACTATTTACATTATGCAGCGTTCTTTGTACGAATTATTTGCGTTTATTTTTAAAACCAAACGTTACGTACACGAATATTAATCGGAAACAATTTGGACAGTTCTGACGAAAGTACCTTCATATTTATTACGCATTGGTTTCGTTGCAGAAAACAACAAAAGGTTTTGTATATAAAACAAACGTTTTCGTGGGATAAACTAAAATTTATTTTGAGTGTATTCAGCAAAAAGTTACACTGCGTGAGGCCACGTTTTCACATAAAAATTTGCAAATCGTCGTCATCTAGATATTTCAACTCGATTTCAATTAGGAAATTTGTTCGAGTGGTTTTTGGGGCGTACATATCTTGACGTCAATAGATTGATCATTTTATGGGATTGCACAGATAAATATAGCGATCTTCGACATGCTTTGCGACGTAACATTCAATATCTACTTGAACTTATACTGGTAGTATTCTTTACCAGCCACACTTCATAAAATTTTGGTGCACTTTTCCACCCTCTTGGCAAGTCTACCCTTTCAACAGTGTTTATGGGAGAACATGGCTCTGAAGCTGAAAACAAATACAGTCAGTTTTTTTTCGCGGGAGATGCGTTCCAAAAAAGATTAAATTGAGTTGAAAAAATGACGTAGAAAACTGTCCCAAAACCTTTGAACATTGACTGAATATGATAGTGGTCAGTGTAAGGGCCGAAATGTAATATTATAAATTTTCAGTATTTACACCAAAAATTATAATATTTTTTTAAAAACTGATATATGATTATATTTATCCTAAAACGGATAACATGATTGGAATGAGGTCGATATCTTGTACCGTTTTTGTGTTATTGAAAAACAACCTGACTGTATTATCGGAACGATCGGCAAGTTCACGCTCGAAATTTTTCAAGAACTACGAATATAGCCGACGTTTTTACCGTGCTTTGGTTTCTTCATATCTTACACGTGCTGCTAGATCTGCCAAGACCGAATAGATACTCCCAGAAAAGAAATAAAATATAAATATTTAAATATGTGGAGAGCCCTATTAAAATCATTTTCAAAACATTTATATTCTCCCAACAAGCTTTACAATCAGTTTATTAATGTCAGAATATGTAATTTTTTATACCCCAAAAGTCACTTGAACGAATTTTTCAAATTTAAATCAAGTTGAAATATCTACATGGTTTTAGACGAGAGATTTGTAAATTTTTATATGAAAACTCATAGTTTTGAAATGCATTTTAACATTAAAGGTTATAAGATTTGACAAACATTACAACATGGATTTTGAAGGTGAAAATATGTACTTTAATCCTAAATATACAGTTACTGCAAATATGTGCGAATGGGGGAGTAGGGAGGCTCCAAAAATTATCATTTTAGAACTAAAAAGCACCTATAGCTTTTTTTTGCACAAAGTTTGCAACGATGTATGATAGCCAAAATACGATTTTTTTCAAACCCCGAAAGTCACTCAAAGACCGCTTTCGAGTTTAAATAAATCTAAAAATCTAGAAAAAAGTGTTTTTTTTTTTTTAGATCCACCTTAATTTATTTTGAAAAACACTCTAGAAAAGTACTTATCCTTTTTTTCTAACCGAAAAAAGCCAATAAAAAAGGATAAATAAATACTCACGGTGATCAACCCAACCAATACTATAGAAAAGTGTAGAAACAAGATAGAGCAATAGTTTTTTAACAAAATTTTGTACAATTAAATTGAATTAAAATTATCTTTAACTTTGCAGAATAAATTTTTGCTCTATTTCACCAGATAAAAGGGTTAAAATTCCTATTTTGTGTATAATAGAACCACCCTAGAAATCATTTATACCACATAATAAACCTTTCTTTGCAGACAAATTTACTAGAACACATAAAACTTCTAGCATGAAAGGTTTCCGACTTACAGATTTTTTCGTGAAATTTCACGATTCCAACCACAGTGGGGTCGAGAGGAATTGAAAATTGCCAAATTCCGCGTTACGTAATATACGAATGTTCCCAAAACATACAGTCGAATCCCTTAATAGCGATATTCCAAGAAACCGTTGTTAAAACCAAAAAAAATTTATGTTTGTAAAACAGAAGGGACCATTATGAATGTCGCTCCAGCTAGATTTTTCGCTATAAAAATGTCGTTGTAGAGGAATTCAACTGTATACAAATTCAATACCTACTGTGTATGCGATTGAAAGTGCGCGTCAATATATGACGAATCGATCCGAAAATCAAATATCACTACCATCTGACGGAAAAAAAACCGAAAATGTTTTTTTTTTTCAATGCCTTAACGTTCAACTAACAAAATAACGAAAATTTAGTCAGAAAATGAAATTGGGTTAAAAAATATCGATTCGCAAAAAAAAAGTTGATCGAAAAAGACCCCAACGTAAATCTACGGTTCAATAGTTAATTAATCACTCTTATTACTTCGAACAAAAAGTAAAATTAGTCTATAGTCATAACAAACTGAAACAATTTGCAAATTTGTACGGCAGAAGGGAAAAAGTTTAAGAACTATTTTGGATATTGGGAAGTTGTTACTCAGTACAATAACTCATTCAAGAACGTGAAATTTTGTCATGCAGCGATGTATCAATAAATAAAAAACTATATTTTTTCGGAAAAAAAGAATCCAAAAATGATATCCATGACACGGCTGCAGGGTTGCCGTAGGACTTTGTAAATTATTATTCTTCAAACATTCCAATTGTATATGTCCTGATAAGAAACGTTTTCATTGTTCTTGTAGACGAAAATGATAAAGGTTACTTACAAAAGCGATGGTCAATCGTTGTAAAAATGCTGTTTTGGAAAATTCATTACACTTTTTTTATAAGTGGGAGTTGTTAGTAGCTTAAGTATTTATGATAAATATTAGTAAATAATGAGTATGTGTGTCCAATCACAAATGGTGACCTCTCAACACTGTTGGAAACTTGTAACTTAAATTGTTAAGATTTGTTTGCTATCGCAATAAAGATTTTTCATTCGTAGGGATTTAAACCTACTTATCAAAAAAGAGAAGTAAACTTACAACTAACTAAATTGCTAACTTGTTGGCTATAAAGAGAGCTTATCGTAGCAATTGAGGATTGCATCGATTTTTGTCGAAAATTCTTAAGATTTTTTTTTTGATATAGCTTCGTAATTCGAGTGTACCAAACCAAGGAGGACGCTTTTCAAGCCATTTTCAGAATTTTATTCTGAATCCTTTAAAGCGTTTTCTTTCTTGTTAAACAACAACTTGACTAGATCGGTACTGCATAAAGCATTGCTGGTCTAAAAATTTAGTTGTAAATCAAAAGTTTATTCTTTAAACAAAGTTTAGAACTCCTGTTAATGAGAGAATATACCATTTCGTGTAGTTGATGCACTTTGCTTGTATACTCTCAATGTGCTTTTTAAAAATAAGTTTTTTTTCGTAAATCAGTCCCAAGTACTTAACCTTGTCTGACCAACTTAAAATAACCTCATTCATCTTGACAACGTGATTATTATTTGGCTTGAGGAACAACAACAATATCGCACGCTTAGCCTGGGGGCTAATAGCGGTCTCGATCAACTAGATTAGTTGGGAGAATTCCTTATCGAAATTGTTTTTTGGCACATTTTGCATGTGTAGGATAAGTACAACGATACACCGTGCCGCAGTGCTGAGTCGAGAAAATTTCCAGCTTGCAAAGATCTTCGACTCG
Organism: Wyeomyia smithii; assembly: GCF_029784165.1. Taxonomy (NCBI): domain Eukaryota; kingdom Metazoa; phylum Arthropoda; class Insecta; order Diptera; family Culicidae; genus Wyeomyia; species Wyeomyia smithii. The sequence continues at coordinate 136,292,705 of NC_073696.1, forward strand.
ATCGAGAATCGAACCCGATATCACAACTGTGTGGGAGAGCTAGCCGACCGTAGGGTCGGCCTCGGGAACACGTTGGCTTGAGGAAAGAAGCCCTAGTTTTACGAGAAAAAATTATCAATTGAGTTTTAGAAGCATTGAGAGAGATTTTCCACTTTTGCAAGTAGGAAGAAAAAATATCTACACTTTTCTGAAATCGACTGCATATGACACGAATACTTTTTTGAATTCTTTTTCTATGTCTAAAAAAGCAGCTTCAGTGGAGTAACCTTCAGGTTTGTTAGCTCGTATCATATTAGTAACTCTGATCAATTGATGAGTAGTGGAATGCCCATGGCGAAATCCAAACTGTTCATCTGCGAAAATTGAATTTTCATCGATGTGTGACATCATCCTGTTGAGAATAATTCTCTCAAACAGTTTACTTATTGAAGAAAGCAAACTGATTGGTCGATAACTTGAAATCTCAGCTGGATTCTTTTCCGGATTTAAAATTGGAGTATTATTTGCATTACACTTTATACAAATTATTGAAACGTCTTAAGAAAGTTCCCCTTTGCAGCAGCATTTCGAACTCAGAACAGAACCGCAGTCACAAAATGCAACACGTAACAGCGTGTTATGCTGTTGCTTGGCTAAGAGTGCTTCCCTGTTGCTATCCGCTTCCATGTAACACGAAAAGATTTAGATTGTCTTCCTTCCGAGACACAAAATAATGCAACGTCAAAATCTGGTGTTATCTAAAAAATTAAAAAAAAAACAAGAGAAATTTTTCGGCTGGAAAACTCTCCATTGGCACTGCTCAAGAATTTCTAAGTCCCAGGGAGTTATTTTATCGGAATAACAACAGATCCCGACGTTTCATACATTTTTAAGACATTAAAAAATTCGATACCTACAACCGTTCCAGTGAAAATAAAGGGTGATTTTTTTGCTATTTGGTTTTTCGTGTATTCAGATTTGACAGTTCACGCGAGAATTCTGACAGCTGTCAAAGTCTAATGTACTCAGTTTGGTTTGCCATTTCACCATGAACAGATTTACGCCTGAACAACGCTTACAATTAATCGAATTTTATTACCATAATTCGTCCTCTGTGAGAAATGTTTTTCGCGCATTACGACCATTTCAGTGACGAAGCTTATTTCTGGTTGAATGGGTATGTTTATAAGCAAAATTACCGCATTTGGATCGAAGAGCAACCAGAGGTAATACAAGAATCGCCAATGCACCCAGAAAAATGCACGGGTTTGTGCGGTTTACACGCTGGATGCATCATTGGTCCGTATTTCTTCAAAGAGGATCTAAATCGCAACGTTACGTTCAATGACTCTCGCTATCGCGCGATGATTTCTGATTTTTTTGCCGGAAATGGAAGAGATGGGTCTTGCTGACATGTGGTTTCAGCAAGACGGAGCAACGTGCCACACATCGCGCGAATCAATGGACATATTGCGGAATGAGTTCGGTGAGCAATTCATCTCACGAAATGGACCGGTGAATTGTCCGCCTAGATCATGCGATTTAACACCGCTAGATTATTTTTTGTGGGGCTACGTTAAGTCTCTCGTCTATGCGGATAAGCCAACAACAATTCCAGCCTTGGAAGACAACATTACACGCGTTATTCGCGAGATACCAGCCGAAATGCTCAAAAAAGTGACCCAAAATTGGACTTTTCGTATGGACCTTTTAAAACGTAGCCGTGGCCAACATTTGAATGAAATTATCTTAAAAAAGTAAATGGCATAAACCAATTTATCGGCTCAAATAAAGATTTCATACAGTTTTGTAATTTTTATGCCTTTTTTTTAAAAGAAAAACCAAATTCTTAAAAAATCACCCTTTATGTGACATCTGATGATCTAACTTTTTTGAAACGGCGGGATTTTGCAAAGGCGCGTTTTACACTTTAGATCAGCGGTCCTCAACCTTTTTCTGTTCGCGTACCCCTTGACGATATTTTCCAAATCAATTGTACATTCATCCACAATTATGGGTCAGCCACAGTTATTAGTCACTTTTCACTTCAACTGTTAATCTACGCCTCAATATCGTTTATTGGTAGAAATAATTGTTTTTCTTCTGTAGATATACCTGTTTTATACAACTTGGAAAGTCATGCACATGCTTGAACATGCGAGAAAACATGTTTCGAGCTTTTTTTTCGAGCTGTGCTTCCGCCTGTCAAAGTATCGCTGAAATTGTTTACATCATAAAGTGCGCGTCGGTAATTCATAAGCCTTCTCAGTTCATTCAGCGATGAAAAGTGGTGGAGTACGGATGTAATTTTTTTTAGTCGACGAATTGATTAGAAAGTTTTGAATTAAAAACGTGTTTTTATCGAAGATTTTTCGCCTGGAAAGGCTATTTTGTTCTTACTAAAGTTAAATTTCATTTTCGTGGATACGAAAGCTTCCTGACGAGTAATTCACAACAGATTACTTTGCAGCGGAAGTCAGCCATTTTTGCTGGCTACCTAGGGAAAAAAGTCCGCTTTAAAAAAATCCGCCATTTTGATTTTGATTTTGATTTTGGAGAAACCAAATTTAATGAAGCAAGGAGAAGAAAATATTTAAAAATGCAGCAAACAGGAAACAAAACCAGACCGGGACTAAGACAGAAACAAACTCAGGTGGCAAATGCGAGCACCCTGGAAGAAATAATCATTGAAGTGGCAGACACAGAACATCCCTTCCCTGTACACCCGACACAAATTGGAAAAATATTAATCTCGAGCAAATTTCAGGACTTCTCGGAAATATCGAAGATTGGGAAATTCAGGTTCAAAATAACAACATCGAACGGAAAGGCCTTAAAAAGTTTAAAATTGGGAGGCCATAATCTCAAAATTTACATCCCTAAAATCAAAGACTCGGTGTTATGTTTTGTAAAAGGGGTTCCAATCAGCCTAGAGGAGGAAGAAATCAAGAAAAATATCGAAGTACAACAAGAGATTATTTCAGTCGAACGAATCAAGAGAATGGACAAAAACAAAATTCTTATTGATACTGCAAACATTAAAGTAAATTTAAAAGGTATCAACGTTCCTGACAAAGTTAAAATTTTCGGATGCTATTTCAAATCGGAGCTGTACATATTCCCCATTAGACAATGTGAAAAATGTTGGAAGTATGGACACAGTGCCAAATTTTGTACAGCCAAACAGAAATGTCCAAATTGCGGAGGACAACATACGGTAGACAACTGTGACCAACCAACAAAGTGTTCTAATTGCAAACAACAACATACTGCCAGTAACAGAGACTGCCCAGAACGTAAGAGGAGACAAAACATTGGTAGAGAGATGAAACACAAAAATATTTCCTACGCGCAAGCAGAACAATCTTTTCCCAAACTTACAAATCGTTTCGCGGGGTTAAATGAGGAAGAGGCATTTCCGTCGTTAGCACAATCTTCGCAGGGCCAACAACAAACCAACTTCAGATCACAACGCAATAGGCAAAGAATCCAATCGATCGAATCAGAGGGTCCGTCCTGTTCTGGAATTACTTTCGCGGAAACAATGAAGGCAACCCCTAGAAGCAAGGTTTGCTGTCAATGCAAGGAAAACTCTTATCGAGCTACGGATTTCGAAAGAGTAGTACACGAACTTAGACAAATTTTTCTTGCTGAAATGAGAAAAACACGATGGGTGGAATCCTTGAAAGAATTGTTGCAAAAAATTTCAAACCAGGTACAAAATACAACATCAGAACTAGACAGAGATGCCTTGATAATCGAAATAGGAAAAGAAATACAGAATATAATAAACAATAACACTCAACAAAACGAAAATGAAAGAATCACAAAATGCAGCAACAGTGTCGTGTAAAACATTAAATGTACTACAAAACAATATACAAAGCCTACGCCCGTCTTCCACGCGAGAAGAAATAAGCCAATTCATGCATGAAGAAGACATTAAAGTTGCATTATTACAAGAGATATGGTTAAAAAAGAACGAACCATTCAGTTTGCGACATTATAGACTCGCCTCAAACAGAAGATCAACCGGCTATGGAGGTTTGGGTATCCTGATTCACGAGAGCCTGGAACTCGAGACGATGGATCTTGGTAGTTTTTTGCCAATCGAGACAGTAGCCATTAAAGTAGTTAGAGGTTTCGATCCCATTACGTTTGTATCGGTGTACGTTCCACCAGATAGAGCCTTATTTGCCGACATCAAAACTAAGGTGGAAGATCTATTTGAAACCTTGGAAAACATTCGAGGTGAAATTTTCATTGGTGGAGACTGGAACGCGCATCACTCGAGCTGGGACCTGCTGTCAGTAAACTGCCCAAAGGGCCTTCTATTGATGAAACAAATCGAAGCATCCAAATTTATATTATTAAATGATGGGAGTCCAACTTGCTTCACAACCAAGGAAGAAGTAGCTCTGCTATAGATGTTACGCTAACGACGGCCAGCCTGGCTAGAAAAGCAAACTGGGAGGTAAAAGAGCAGGAATTCGGAAGCATTCATCTCGCCATTGTAACACAAATAAGCAGCGACATTCCCCTAATCAAAAAAAAAAAACACTAAGCGAATAAACGAAGAAAAGGCGATAAACTCAATAAACCAAATACAACCCCAATACATGTATAATCCACAAGAGATGCAAACATTGTTTGACGAGTTTTTACAAGAAGCAAGTTACACTGTTAAAAATAAAAAAGCTAACTACTTGAAAAAGTGGTGGACGAAGGAAATTCAAGACGCTTACCTGAACAAAAAAATTACGCTGAGAAGATACAATAGGAGCAAATCTCTATTAAATTACCTGGACCTACAGAAAAGAAGAGCGCAGTTAAAAAAACTGATAAGAAAAGCTAAGAGGGCATATTGCAAAGAACTTTCGGATAAAATAGACGAAAGCACTCCCAGTCGACATCTTTGGAATATAGTCAAGGGGCTAGATACAGCACTAGTCAAACCACCCCAAAGTAAGTGTGAAATGAACCTAGAAGACGGCCAAAAATTTATGACATACTACTATCAAAACAAAATGTCTGAAGTTAGTAAACTCCAACTTATCACGCCGATAGAACTCGAAGAATATGAAACGCCCCTAACTGATGACGAGATTCTAGTAAACCTCAAGAAAAAAAAGCACATTCTGCGCCAGGTGAGGACAAAATTTCTTATCGCATTTTACAACATTTAAAGCCAGAGTTACAACTAAAAATTTCTGAGATGCTGAGCAGGGTATTCGAAAGTGAAGAAATACCTACTAGTTGGAGAACTACCTTAGTAAAACCAATCCCGAAACCTCAAGCAAATCCTACCTTACCTTCTTCAAAAAGACCCATAGCACTAATGAACGTTTTCCTTAAACTAATCAATGCGACTGTGAAGGACCGACTGATGGAAATTTCGGATCTCAAAGACCTCATTCCTAAACTATCATTTGGTTTTAGGAAAAACTGCTCATCAATAACCTGTGTAAACTACCTGATAAACAGCGTCAAAGATGCACAAGCATCGGGAAAACTATCCATGGCTATTTTTCTTGATATGTCGCTCGCTTTTGACTCGGTGAAATTGTCAATCCTCCAGGATAAACTAGCTAAACTACAAATCCCCAACAAGATAAATTCATGGCTCTACGCATATCTACACAAACGAAGAATGGTTTTACAAACCAATGAAAGAAAAACTTCGAAGACAATTAGTGAGGGTCTGCCGCAAGGATGTCCGTTATCTCCCATTCTTTTCAACCTCTACACGACTGCCTTACATCAAATCGAAGAAGAAGGGTGTATACTAATACAATTTGCAGATAACTTCGCAGTTTTAGTCCAAGCGGAAACGACTAGCACGATGGAACGTATAGCAAACAACTTCTTAAAAAAACTAAAAGAAGGAATAGAGCAGCTTAACCTAAAAATAAACACGACCAAAACAGCTGCAATCATTTTTTCCCGGAAAAATATTAACGTGAATATCAAATTAGGTCAAGACAACATTCAAGTCAATAACACACACAAATACCTAGGATTTATGTTAGACAGACTTCTTACACACAGACAACATATAGAATACGTTCGAGAGAGAGGAGCAAACAAACTACCCATTTTAAAAATTCTGGGTAGACGAAACAATAACGCCAGTCCTGAAACGTTGATCAAAATCGGAAATTCCATAATACGAAGCAGATTAGAGTATGGTGCACAAATACACGGAGGAGCTGCAATGACTAACATACAAAAACTGCAAACCCTTCAGAACTCATATCTAAGAATAGCCATGAGATACCTAAAAACCACACCGATACATGTAATCCACGCTGAGACCGGGCAGTTAACCCTAAAACACAGATTCGAATTGCTAACATTGAAAGACATAACCAAAAGCACTTTTCACGAAAATCAAATGAGTTGCTTTACTAACCGCACAATACTGTCACAACAAAGCAATGGTTCATATTGGACTGAACTAGTCCTCAAACACAATGACATAGTGGCTCAAATTCACCCCAAAGACAAAACAATCAATAAAACTACGAAAAAAATACTAGTTGGACTAGACCTACTAAGAACCATAAAACCTCTACTTGGTAACGAACTTTCCAAACAACAGGGAAACTAGATAATGTGGCAAAAATATTTTTTAGAAAACAAAAACAAGTTTAAAGATCACGTACTTCTGTACACTGACGCTTCAGTAACGAAAGATGGAACAGGCATAGCAGTTTTCGACGAAAAAGAAGATTATATAAAAAAAGACAAATTGAATTCCAACTATTCAATTACAAACGCTGAGCTCCTAGCAATTTTGAAAGCTGTTGACATAATTCTAAAGAAAAAATACGTGAGATCGGTTATATACACTGATTCTAGAAGCGCGATTTACACACTCTTGAACAAAGAAATCTTAAAAGAAAACTTTATAGCATGGGCAATTATTAAAAAAATTAAAAACGCACAGGATTATACAATAAGAATACAATGGATTCCCAGCCACCAAAGGATTATAGGAAACGAAATAGCTGATAAAGCTGCATTTGAAATCTCAGCAGAAAGCCAAACGGATTTCATCTCGTTAGCACTTACAGACGCAATAAATCTCGCTAAACAAGAAATTTGGGAAAATTGGATTAGAGAATACCAACAAATATCTATAGAAAAAGGAATATGGCATAAAACAATCATGAATAAACCTACCCCAAACATCTGGTGCAAAAAAATGATACTTACAACCGAAGAAAAAATAGTTTTAAATAGAATTCGGTCTGGACACACACTAACAAAAGAGAGAAGATTCCGATGGGGATGGGAATTGGATGAGAATTGTGACCACTGTCAAGAAAAAGAGGACATTCAGCACTCTTTATACTCGTGCCACAAATACAACAATATTAGAGTGCAGTACCCGACTCTAGAATACTGCAAACCACTGGAACACATACTCCTAGAAAATTGTGAAAGTGATCTTAAACAAATAACAGAGTTCATCAAAGAAGCAAAATTAATCGTTTAAAACAATACCACCCAACATAAACATACCATCATCACATATTCAAAGCACAATCTAGACGAAAAAGAAAACGTCAGGCGAGATGGGTCGCAAACGGCCTCAGCCTTCTGCCTCATAAATAGCGAACTGCTACGGGCAAAAATCAAAAAAAAAAGCCTTCTCAGTTGTTTTAAACCTGATTTATACTGATAAAATGGCTACAGCTCCACGAAAAAGGTATAATCTACACTTTTGAAGCGAAATTCATACATTTTCCTCGAATTTTAGGAAATATGCGAAATAATAAAAGTGACTCATGATTGTGCCAAGCACAAATTAGTTTTCCACAATAATGGGTCATGTTTTCTGCTGATTGTGATACGTATTGTTAATCGGTAATACGTATTGTTCCAGTGAAAACAAGCGGAAATCGTCTCCCCGGAAACAATATTCTCAAGAAGATTTAGAGCGAGCTATCGAAGTCGCACAAAAGACCGGAAAAGTACGAAAAGCAGCGAAGATATATCAAGTTCCATTTTCGACTGTCCAAAGGTATATGCGAACTCCTCCAAAGAAGCAGAAACCTGGTCCGAATACAGTTTTAACGGCGCAAGAAGAATCGCGGATAAAAGAATGGATTCTGTACATGTCGAAGGTAGGATTTCCTTTAAGTGCTACAGACATTCTTCATGCAGTAATCGATTATGCTGATAAAATCCGAAAGACACGAAACATTCCTAAATCTTTTCCAAGTGAGTTTTTACTTTTTTTTCTGCAACTAGACTAAAAGTTTATTGTTTTTTTTTTTTCAATCTAAAAACCATTAGGTAGAACTTGGACGCAACGTTTCTTGAATAGACATCCGGAGTTCAAGAAGAAGCGCACTACCAGACTCTCTAAAGCAGGTGCTTTTCTTACGGAGGAACAAATTCGTCACTGGTTTCTGGAAATTGAAAATACTCTTCTCGAAGAGGGCATCAACTTGCCCATTTTTGAAAACCCAAGAAGGATTTTTAATTTTGACGAATCTGGGTTTAAGCTTGTTCCAAAAGAATTTTTAGCAATTTGCGGACAGGATGCCGAGGACACTTGTTTTGTTCATAACAACTGTGATAGGGACAGCCATACCGTACTTTTTGGAAGTAACGCTGCCGGAGAACTCACACCACCGAAGGTTTTGTATCCCGGGAAAAGAATGACGCGCGATATTGTAAACAGTACTCCGGAAGGCTGGTCTGTTGGTATTTCTGATGAAGGCTGGCAGACTTCGAAGACATTCTACGAATACAAATGACTTTCATAAATGGCTGGTAGAAGAAGAAATGCAATTCCCTATCGTCGTGTTTGTAGACAGACACAAAAGTCACATCAGTATTGAACTAACTGAATTCTGTGCGGCTCACGAGATAATTATAATTGCGCTGCTCCCAAACTCGACGCGAATTCTGCAGCCCCTAGACAGGAAGTTCTTTTGGCCTTTAAACAAATTTGGAACAAAGTTCTGAGACAGCACCTTTTGGCGAATCCTAGCGCAAAAGTTACGAAACTGAACTTTTGCTCGCTTTATATGACAGCACTAGATAATTTCACGAACTCGGCAGAATGTTTAAAAAAGACATTTGAAATGTGTGGCCTTTGTCCCTGGAATGTGGATAAAGTGGATTTCAGCCGATTGCCTACTAACGCGAACGCCTGTACGCAAATTGAATCTAATGTTGCGCTGGACACAGAAAAATCTCCTGAGAGACAAAAACCAGACGACGGCGGGTTCAACTACGCTACGTTGAGAAGAGCCTCACCGATGATCAGCGTGAAAGGTTCACATTTAATTGGAAAAGCGATTTCTGGTATGGCTTGTTAGATGAATTGGCGCTTTTTAACTACTGAAAGATAATTAAAGACAAGTCAGAAGGTTTGATGCTCACCGAACCTCTTGAGCAGTTTCAAGATGTTCCCTCCGAATTAGTAGTCGAAGAGGATGGTACGTGTACTTGTACTCCTCTTGTGCAGGAAAGTACTACTCTTGGTAAGTTTAAACAATTGAAAGTTGAAGTTATCATTGCTAAATCTTTACATAACTATTTCTAGATAAAATTTGCAAACAAACAACGAACGAACAATCCTATCAGGACAACAAAGACGTTGTAGTCCCTCCTGTCACTACATCGGAGAATGCAATACAAGCAGACCCATTTGATGGTATTTTTATCTGGCCGAAAGTCAATGACAAAAGTAACATATCAGAATCAAAGCTACAAGACCACGTACCATCGGTTGCAACCAGTAGCAGATGGCGGCAACGGTGCGATAAAAAGGACCATGAGAAAAAAACAAAAAGAGGAAGAAAAACAAGCCAAGTTCGAGGAACGAAAACTGATCCGAATCCAGAGAGAAAAGGAGAAGGAGGATAAAAAGAAGAAGAGGGAAGAAAACAGATTGCAGAAACAAAAACTGAAGCAGGACAAGGAGAATGATCCTACTACAAAGAAGAATAAGAAAACCTAAAGCAATATGTGTGCCCGTCGTTGTTTATGTTAATTAGTATATATTTTCCTACTACATTGTTCTTGCAATAATGTTATTTTTTCAGTTTTTTTTTTTTATATTTTTGATAACCATGTCAATAATCATACTGATCTTCTACCATCATATCAGATCAATAGATCTCAGAATGAAATCCAGAAATAAGGACGTTTATATTCTAGTGAAATACAAGAATGTCTAAAAGCTTCTTCGTCTTGTATTGTTTTATTCACCATGGAAAAATTCACTACTCAAAAAAATCAGTTTCTGTTACCTTTAAATCTTTCATTTTTACAGTAATTTCAGTGCAGAACAATCAGTATATTGATTAAAATAATGTTAGTTTCAAGAAATCTGTGAAACAGACTCGATTATGTTTTACATATTCGATCGTTCAGTATTTGTGAAATTTGTCTGTCCAATTGAAAACGTTCCCTCATCGTTTTGGACTCCGTGTATTCAAGTGACTTATAATATGTATCAAATTGACCAAAATTTTATTTATTTATTTATTTCGTCAAACAAAAGTAGACTACATATGTTTAAAAATTAACTTACATGCTATATGCTATTTATACTAGTGGGAGCAAAAAAAAAAGAGTTTATACATAATTGAATAATAATTTCTTCGCTTGACGGATTATTACAATGAATGTTTTCTATCGATTTAAATTGCGCGTTGAGTTGAAATATTGTTTTAATTTAGTTCTCGACATAGAAAAGTCAATTGCTTCACAGTGTTGGTTATACACTAACATCATTTGATTAATTGGCCCGTATTTAGCATAATTGTTTCGTTGATGATTGAAAGAAAACAAAGTCCGAGTTCGTAAATTTCTAGAAGGTACACAAAGATTGAGTTTTGATAATATTTCGGGTGAATCGACACGTTGAGATACGATATCGTTAACAAATGACATCATTGCGAATTCACGACGGGCTTTTAATGATTGGATGTCAATGAGTCTGCAGCGTTCGTCATATGATGGTAGGGGAAATGACGTCCATCGTAGATTACGAAGTGCATATAACAGGAATTGTTTTTGCACTGATTCTATTCTGTTTACATGTGTTGCAGAAAACGGAGACCATACAATGCTACAGTATTCTAAAAGTGACCTGACATAGGAATTATAAAGTGTTTTTATTGTGTATGGATCTTGGAAATTATAGCAGAAACGTTTTATAAAACTGAGCATGTTACTAGCCTTATTAATAATTGTATTGTAGTGATCAGTGAATGTTAATTTTGAGTCGAGTATGACTCCTAGGTCCCTAACTCGTTCACTTTTCTCTATTACCTGATCTCCTAAGGAAATCATATTGCTTGGCATGTTTCTTTTTCTGCCAAAAGCCATCGAACTACATTTTTTAACGTTTAGCTGAAGAAGGCTTTTTTTACACCAAATGTAAAAATATTTTATCTCGTAACGAAAAATATTTACATCATCAGCGTTTTTAATTTCAATGAAAAGTTTTATATCGTCGGCATAAATAAGAATTTTTACATGTTTAAGAATAAAGGAAATGTCGTTTACAAATAATAAAAATAGTAGAGGGCCCAAGTGAGAGCCTTGAGGAACTCCTGAGGTTACCTGAATAGGTTTCGATATTCTACCTTTAAATTTGACTGTTTGTTGACGATCTGTCAAATACGATTCAATCCATTTGAGTAATTGTGGATGAATTCCAATTTTTCGTAACTTGAAGAGAAGCAGGGGTATATCAATGCGATCGAAAGCTTTACTGAAGTCAGTATGCAAGGTTTCAACATAATTACCTTTATCCATTGCGTTCAAAGAGAAGTTAATAAACTCGAGTAAGTTAGTTGTTGTTGAGCGCCCTTTGAAAATGACCCTTTGACCCATAATTGTTACAGTGGGAAAATTGACCCATAATTGTGACATTTGCTAACTTCGAACTAATTTCAATAGTTAACGAAGTTTAACAAAGAAAAGAGAATAAAAATCATTTGGAAGTTACTAAATATGAATCAAAGTATTAGAATCGGTAATTATACTGGAAAAAATTGATTTAACACCGGATCATAATTGATTGTATGCTAAGGTGATTCGCTGAGTGACCCATAATTGTAGAGGGACTGTATCCACTGACCTGTAAATTTTTTCAGAGTGGGATAAAGCAGTGGTTGATCATGTTGTGGTAGTCTTGTTTAGGTTTCAAATTGAATTGTGATTTGTTTGATTGCTACATTCATGTTTTAGGAGCAAGTTTGTACAATAAATGAAGTATTATTAAAAAATCTTCCTTCGTCCGCCATTACTGATTTTTCTTTCGCGTACCCCCTAAAGGCTTTCGCGTACCCCTAGGGGTACGCATACCTCAGGTTGAGAACCGCTGCTTTAGATGAACGCGGGACATTTCGCGGGACGTTTTTCTACGCCGGACATTTTATTACAACGCGAGACTGTCCCGCGAAAAGCGGGACGTCTGGTCACTTGAGTTATCACACATACCTTCATCACATTGCAACTGTGATCAATATCCACTGTAGATGCGCATTACTTTTACGTTCACCGCAATTCGATAATACTGTACATGAACAGCGGTATATACAAAACTTATCAAATTTCAATTAAAATTTAGGAGTATTCTACTGGGAATGGTGCATTCGTTTCAGAAATTCAATAAACTTCATTTAAAATGTTGGAAAATTTAAAAAAAGACGATAAATACGACTTCACAGAAGCCATTTTCAGGTTTGCTACTGGTCATCGTAAGCACGAACAGAACTTTGTTATCTACTAGACGCAAACTGCCGTGATATGACATTGTGACGGCCCAAAAACGAATGAATTTCTCACTACTTTTGTATTGAAATGGGTGGCTACGTCACTTCGTTTTATTTTTTAATTTAATCATGCGAAAACAACGAAACATTCATGTGAAAAACAACACATAAAAAATGTCTAATTCGATTATAAAGGGTATCGATCGATTTCGGCAATAGCTTTCTTCGGCTGGTTGTCTGCAGCATTTTTATGCAAAAGGCTACCGAAGACGTTCGATTCCCTACAAAATTCCATTATACACATTAAAATAAAATTGAGATAATACGAGTCCGATTTGTATGACGTTCGTGCTTAACAGATAGAAATAATCGACAGGTCAAGGCGATAGTTCTACCGTCTGAGGGTTACCGGAGAATCTGCATATTCAATATCCTTAAAATCAAACGTGTCATCTAGCAATTGCTACACGCAAAACTTTTCCTTACTACTTTAGAAGCAATAGCGCAAAATTGCCTTTTAGGTAACAAACCTATTACTTAAAAGGCAATAAAATTCTTCCCCAGTCAAGTAACAACACATACTGTCATATATTTAGCACGTGTTACGGGAGTACGACTATCTAATAATGGTCGTTTCAACCACATGCAAGATTTTTTCTGTCAAAAACTGCTCCCTTTCCATCTCAAGTAAAAAAAAATAAACACCGTCGCATATGTTGCACATGTTACAAGTTTCTTCAATCTCCAATTCATCCGGTGAGCGTGTATTAGTTCGCTCGTTGTATGCATACGGAGTAGAGAAAGAATATGACAAGAGCTGCCAAGCAGCATTTTTCCCGTCATAGAGTATACAAACGTTGATGATTTCAAAGACTTGAAATGCGTCTTTAAATGACATCACGATCTGTAAACTGCGTTAGAGAAAAACAAAAACATTCGCTTTCTTGCAAGCTATCCAAAACACATACTCGTTGGTTCATGGAAACTCATTTGCACCTGTTTGAAAATACAAAACTCGTGCCCATCCAGAACAATATTCGCAACTTCGGCAACTCTGTTCAGACAGTATAACATATTTTCATTTCAAGTAAACACTGGGGGACGAAACGAAAGTGTTTCTAATTGGACATTTGAGGTTGACGAGTGAGATTCTCATTATGTGTGGATGAAGGAGACAAAAATGAATCTGATCGTTGCATCAATACAAATGCAGCGAGTCATTGCTTATTCGGCAGCCGAACAGATAAGTCGAGATTTCTGTTTGCTCTGCAGTTTACCGTATTAAATTCCCGCTTTATTTTAGCGTTCGCGTCGCAGTGCAGTGTTGTGGTGGTGATACGCTGTGGGTGCTAACGAGTGCGCTACGATCAGCGTTTGTGTTAATTTTCCCCCTAGCAGCTGAGGAGTGCTGTAGTGGTGCTGCGCGTGTGCTGGTACGTGTCGTGCCGGTCCGAGTGTGGATATTCCGTCTCGCAGCAGTGAAGGTCAACTCGATTGGTGGTGGATCCCCACAGGGGAAAAAGCAAGCGGTTTCGCTGCTTTGCTGTTGGAGCGACAGCGTAACCGGTGCTGGTTCACATCTACATATAAAAGATAAGTGTCAACCATTCTTTTCTCTGTTCCTTTCCTATATATATATATATATATATATATATATATATATATATATATATATATATATATATATATATATATATATATATATATATATATATATATATATATATATATATATATATATATATATATATATATATATATATATATATATATATATACATATTTCGGTTTTGGATTCGCTTAGTCATTTTTTTTTTTCTTATATATAGTCGCTTTCTTTACATTTAGGAATATAAGTATTCAACTGCATATATCTAATAGCTCTTAACGACAGATAGTTCACAGCCGCTCCATGGCGGCGGGTGGATTGTCTATCCCTCCGGACCTCTCATCCGGTTCAGGGGGTGAAGAGTCCGAAATGGATTTCTCTGACATCCCGAAAAACGATGTAGATGGCTTCTTTGACGTTATAAAAAAACGAAAAAGAGCGCGCAAAACTGTCTCGCCTGTGCCACCCACTAATGATGTAACTGTTCGGGTGAAGAAATATAAGGAAGACCAACCTGGACTTCGTTGGGTAGTTTTCTTCCGGCCCAGAAACAAACCCCTAAAGGTCGTTCAGATTTGTAAACTTCTGCGAAAAAGATATACCAGCTTGGTAGAGGTTTGTAAAGTTAAAGCCGATAAACTGAAGGCCACATTTTCTGATCTTCAACATGCAAATGCAGTTGTTGAAGATCAAAACTTTACGATCGAGTACCGCGTGTATATCCCGGCTCGAGCAACTGAGATCGAGGGCGTCATAACGGAACCCGATCTCACAGAGAAAGAAGTTATGGAAGGAGCGGGTCGTTTCAAAAACCCAAACCTCCCAAAAATTAAAGTCTTAGAGTGCCGGAGAATGTACTCTAAGGACAACATGGGTAGCTACTCTCCGAACGATTCGTTTCGAGTCACCTTCGAAGGGAAAGTGCTCCCAGATTTCTTCGAGCTGTACAAACTCAGACTACCGGTACGACTTTTTATCCCAAAAGTCATGTCGTGTACAAATTTTCTGCAGCTAGGGCACACGAAAACCTACTGCAGCAATAAAACCAAATGCTGCAAGTGTGGGGAAATCATGGAGAGTAACCATGCTTGTAGTGAACAGGAAGCAAAATGCTCCCTATGTGGTGGTAGCCCACACAAAGTCGAGACGTGCGAAAAATATAAGCTACGGTTTGACGCACTGAAAAAATCGACAAAACAACGTAGTAAGCAGTCTTTCGCACAGATGCTAAAGACTGACCTACAGCAGGAAGAAAATCGTTACTCCAGTTTGGAGAACGATGATTCGAATGATGACGGGGAGGATTATCAACCACTCCCGTCAACCGGAGCTGTGCGAAAACGGCCAAGTGCATCTTCTCCTAAACTCCCCAGAAAGGAGCAGAAGAAGACGCTAACTGATACTCCACAAGGTCCCGCTTCAAAGCAAAATGCTAAAGCGACTCCTCCTGGTTTCAGAGTTAACTACGATCAGGAGTTTCCTAAACTTCCAGGGAAACAATCTGCTACCACCCCTAAACTGTCAACGGAGTCTGAAATACCGTCTACTGATGGGCGTATTTCATTCAAAATGATCGTTGAATGGATATTCACCACTTTTGGTTTATCCGATGCTCTTAAAAGTATGATTTCGGCTTGGCTTCCAACAATTTGCATGTTGGGTAAGCAACTAAGCACCAAATGGCCCCTCCTCGCGTTCGTATCCTTCGATGTCTAAATCAGACAGCCGAAGTGACGAATCGACAACAAGGATCATACAATGGAACTGTAGAAGCTTGATCCCCAAATTAGATAAATTTAAACTCCTGCTTCACGATAGCAAATGCGATATTTTCGCGCTATCTGAAACATGGTTATCAACTGATACGACACTAGCCGTTCAAGACTTCAATATCATCCGTTTAGACCGAGGAAACTCTTATGGCGGAGTGCTCCTTGGTATAAAAAAATGCTACCCATTCTTCCGAATTCCTCTCTCAGCAATTGATGGCATAGAAATTGTTGCTTGCCATATAACAGTTGCTGGTGAGAGCCTTACGGTCGCATCAGTCTACATTCCACCTAGAGCTATTATTAACCGGTTGCAGCTAACACAAATAACGGAACTGCTGCCGACTCCACGCCTTATCCTGGGAGATTTCAATTCTCACGGTATAGCGTGGGGAGCACCTGGAGATGATAACCGGGCTATTCTTATTGAAAGCTTACTAGACGAGTTCGATATGACCCTATTGAACATACCTGGGTTAGCTACAAGAATAGCAAGGCCTCCAGTACGAGAGAGCACTTTAGATTTATCTATGTGTTCCTCCTCAATAGCTTTGGATTGTAAATGGGAGATTATTCAAGATCCCCATGGTAGTGATCATTTGCCAATAAGTATTTCGATTATGAGCAGGCTCCAGTCTGTTACCACAGTCGAAGTAGAGTATGATCTCACCCGGAATATTGATTGGGAAAAATTCTCGAACATGATATCCCAGGAGCTCGAAACAACCGACAAGCTTTCTCCATCAGACGAATACAACTTCCTTGCGACATTAGTTTTAGATAGCGCGTTGCAATCTCAGACGAGCCTCGCCCCTGAGAACAAGTTGAAAATTCGCCCTAACAAACAATGGTGGGACAAAGAATGCACCGAGATGAAAAAAACTCTGAAAAGAGCATACCTAGCATTCAGGAAAGATCATTCCATTCAACTTTTTGATCAGTTTAGAGAGCTGGAACTGGAACAGGCTAAACTGCACAAACTGAAAAAAAAATCATACTGGCAAAATTTCATAAGCACGTTACCCAGAGATGCTTCTATGAGCTATCTCTGGAAAACGGCTCGAAAAATGCGCAATAGGTCCGACAGTAATGAGGCTAATGAATACTCTGAACGTTGGATCTATGATTTCGCGAAAAAGGTATGCCCAGACGCTGTCCCATCACAGCAAAAATTCAGCGATACAACGGCTATTGAAGAACCAGAATTTACCATGTTGGAGTTTTCAATTGCCCTCGCGTCTTGCAAGAATAAGGCTCCAGGACCGGACAGGATCAAATTTAATTTGATGAAAAACCTGCCGGACTCGGCCAAGCTACGATTTCTTAAACTGTTTAATAAGCTTATCAGGAACAATATGATTCCAGAAGCTTGGAGACAGGTTAAGATTATCTCAATCAAAAAGCCAGACAAACCTGCCGCAGATCACCGCTCGTACAGGCCGATTGCGATGCTCTCATGCATACGCAAATTGCTTGAAAAAATGATCCTGCGTAGACTTGACAACTGGGCAGAAACAACTAACCAACTATCAGAGACCCAGTTCGGCTTTCGTAGGGGCAAGGGCCCTAACGATTGCCTGGCATTGCTAGCCACAGAAGCGGAAATGGCTCTTGGCAGCAAACAACAAATGACCTCGGTTTTCCTGGATATCACAGGCGCATTTGATTCAGTTTCAATCGAAATTCTTTCCGAGAAACTGCATCAGAGAGGATTCTCCCCTATATTAACAAACTTTTTGATCAACCTGCTGTCTGAAAAGCATTTACTTTTCAACCACGGTTCTTCAACAATAACACGAACAAGCTACATGGGTCTCCCCCAAGGCTCTTGTCTGAGTCCGCTGTTGTACAACTTCTACATCAGTGACATCGACACATGCTTGACGGACGGCTGTACAATGCGCCAGTTAGCTGACGACTGCGTTGTATCAGTCACGGCGACTCTAGTTTAGACATGAAAAACAGCCTGCAAAATACGCTAGATAATCTGACCGGTTGGGCCAGTTGTCTTGGAATCGAATTCTCGCTTGAAAAAACGGAGATGGTAGTCTTTTCAAAAAAGCGACCACCTCCTCGCTTCGAGCTAGTTCTGTCCGGAATACCCATCACTCAGTCACCTAGCTTCAAGTATCTAGGAGTATGGTATGACTCTAAGTGCACATGGGAAAAACATATCAATTACCTGAAGCAAAGATGCCAACCGAGAATTCTTCGGATGGTAACAGGAACATCATGGGGAGCGCATCCAGAGGATTTAATACGACTCTACCAAACCACTATTCTGCCCGTAATAGAATACGGCAGCATATGCTTCAGAGGAGTCGCAGCCTCACACATGCTGAAGCTAGAGAGGATACAATACCGTTGTTTGCGTATCGCTCTAGGCTGCATGCAATCGACACATACCATGTCTCTAGAGGTCATTGCGGGAGTACTACCACTCAAAGAGAGGCTATTCGAGTTGGCTCTTCGTTTCCTCATCAGATCGGAGATAGCAAACCCAATGATAATCGAGAACTATGAGAGGTGTTTGGAAGTTGTTCAGAAACCCTGTATGTCAGTATACCAGCGGTTCATGACCATGGAGATAAACCCTTCGGTTGTTGCTCCATCCCGTGAGATTTCAACATCGCTCAACAATTCTTCTGATGTATTTGATTTGACGATGAAACTAGAAATCCATGGAATTCCCGAACACCTTAAACCAACAGTTGTGCCATTAATATTTTCGGCAAAATTCGGCCACCTCCCAGAACAGAACTCCTTTTTCACGGACGGATCTGTGATGGATGGACAATCCGGATATGGCGTTTTTAACACAGATCATCACATATCCCGCAAACTGGCACAGCCTTGCTCCATATATGTAGCTGAATTAGCTGCCATACACAATTCGCTGCGAATTATCGAGCTCAAGACACCAGGCAATTATTTCATCTTCTCGGACAGCCTCAGTTCTATCGAAGCTCTCCGATTGATTTAACCGGTCAAGCACCCGTCCTATTTCCTTCTAGAAATTAGACGGATATTAGAAGTGCTGGTTGATCGGTCTTTCATTATCCGCTTTGTGTGGGTCCCCTCTCATTGCTCAATCCCAGGCAATGAAGAAGCTGATTTATTAGCGAAAAGGGGTGCCATAGAAGGAAATATATTTGATAGACCGATCATCTATACCGAGTATTTTCACTTGCCTCGACAACTGGCCCTGGCAAACTGGCAGGAAAAATGGGATAAAGACGATCTTGGGCGATGGATGCACTCGATTTCGCCCAAAGTGTCTACAAAAGCTTGGTTCAAAGGGTTAGATTTAACTCGAGATTTCATTCGAGTTATTTCGCGCCTAATGTCCAATCACTATGTTGCAAACGCACACCTTTATCGAATAAACTTAGTCGATAGTAATCTGTGCGAATGTGGAGGGTACGAAGATATAGATCATATAGTCTTCGTATGCCCTAAGTACCACAGAGCAAGGACCAAGCTTATTGATTCTCTCCGAAAACAGAGAGTGACATTTACAATGCAAGTACGGGATGCACTTGCTAGCCGCAACCCAGCGCTTGTAATACCTATTTATGACTTTTTAAGAGATATCAAGTATCGAATTTGATTATCTCCTTGCTTCTTCTTCTTATTTTTCCAACACAACCTCCATAAAAAAGTTTCACACTAATTCTGTTCCTTTTTTTTTCTTTTATTGATCTTTTTAGAGACACATGAATCATCGCTTCTTTCTGAGAGACATGATCCACCAAACATAGATATAAGTTTTGATTTCTAAAGATATAAGGAACCATCACACCTTAACGAATAGTATTAAGAATTGATATTTACTCATACAGAGACTAACTTCATTTATTATTGTTATTGTTAGCCGTAGGTTTAAATGATATGTATTTTAAATTGTATTTATAAAAGAGAAAAGATGAGACGGTTTTTATGCCTGTTTGAGGAGGAGCAGTCGGGATACAGGCTCTACTCAAGCTGGCTTTTCCCTACTCCAAAAGATATTCGGCCCCGTTATGCTTTGCGGTTGGGCCTAAATAAATATTAGAGTTTAAAAAAAAAATGCAGCGAGTGAAGTCTTGCTAACACATGCATTGCGGTGCTTAGCTGTATGTTCTCCTGCAGAAACACATACAAGCGTGTGCCCGTCATAATTTTTGTTACTTTTCGGTTATTACTATTTGTGTATAATGCGCAGTCATAAGACACAATAAGTAATAAAAAATTGCCCTAAAGTAATAAAATGTTCCCCGTTTGCGTTGGGTGTATGATTCATTCATGACCCATCTGAATTAGAGATACTCAGAGAGAGAGAGAGAGAGAGAGAGAGAGAGAGATAAGCGATGCAAAAAGCCGCCAATTTGGCAACTAGGTTTCACATGTCAGGGGTGCCAGATCTCTTCTCAAAGCGCAATGTTGACTTACTTTTTCATTCGACTCGTATAGCTGATTTTGACGGTGGAAGTCCTGGGGAATAATAAAGTTCATCGCGAATGCCGTGAAGGTGTTAAATTTTATATTTAGGTTAAATTTTATATACTTTGACCATAATTGATCATTATTTTGTTGACCATACAAAAGGTTTGTGAACCACCAAATCGTTTAAATCGTTTAAAATCTGTCCACGTGGTATGTGGATGGCCCTTTTCATTTTTAGCTTTATCGAGAATAACGTATTCCAGAAAGTGTGTTTCAAAGTCGTGTTACATTTATTTCGATCCTAAATTATTCAAATAAACAAATACGTTATGTACAGACTCAAAATTAAAACAACCAATAGGCACAAAATGATAAATAATCGTGACGATCATAGAAACACAACAGTATAGTATCAAGAATATTTTGCTTTAAGAGCTTTATGAAAAAATATTATAAGATTTGGAATTTAGTGACACATTTGTATTTTTTTTTTTATTAAAGGGTGGTGGGGGTTAACAACCCTAAGTATTTTAGCTTAAGTATTTATGATAAATATTAGTAAATAATGAGTATGTGTGTCCAATCACAATTGGTAACAACACTGTTAGAAATTTGTAATTTTAATTGTTAAAATTTGTTTGCTTTCGCAGTTAGGACTTATCATTCGTGGGGATTCAAACCTACTTGTCAAGATTATAAGATGATTATAGATCTATAGTGCGCTGCCAAAACTGTCGCTCGATTTTAGGTAGAGTTCTCAGACTTCTTGATATGATGTTTTTGATACTACTCCCCTACTTTTCATAAGGCATTACTGTAATTTGTTTTCAGACAGTTCTTTCACAACCAGAGGGTTTCCAGCTACAATTCTTTGAATTAAATCTATGCTCTGAGAATAAAAAATTCTTCCACCTGTGAAAAATTCTTGGTTTGCCAAATACGTGACTAAATTGAATTCAGATTCATATGGTATGGATTTACTCCTATATCACAAAAAAAATCACACAGGAAACGATCGGACGAAAATGGTGTTTACTGGCCGTCCAAAAACATGCTTAGTTTGGTAAAAAATGATGAATCTGTTGCGGATAAGTAGAGTTTTGCCACGTTTTTGCTCAACTAAGCAAATAAACTTCAAATCAAAGCTGCAATGTAACCTTTCAAAATATGTATATTTCATACAAGTTGACGACTGGTGACAATGTAATAAGATATCTGGAGTTGCGATATATCAGTTGCATGTAAACATGTAAACATAATTGTAACAATGAATGATTGAGTAAAGTTACTGGGCGGCATAGAAGTTACACTTGTAGAATTTATTATATACAACTGGGTTAGATAATCAAAATCATTTATTGGTTCTGTCATCAACATCTTTCACAGCTAGTTCATCATTTCCAAACATGTCGTCCATGGTTACTACACGCAAAACTTTTCCTTAATACTTCAAAAGCAACAGCGCAAAATTGCCTTTTGGGTAACAATTCTATTTCCAAGAAGGCAATAAAGTTCTTCCCCAGTCAAGTAACAACACATACTGTCATATATTTTGCAAGTTTTACGGAAGTAAGAGTATCTAATAATGGTCGTTTCAACCACATGCAAAGTTTTTTTTGTCGAAAAATGCTCCCTTTTCATCTCCAGTCAAGAAAAATCACACACCGTCGCATGTGTTGCACATGTTAGGCCTGAAACATGCTGAACGCCAACGCTAGCGATCGGGCGAGATTCTTGCCGTAGGTTAATCAACAGCCGTAAGTAGATCTGTTCATTAACCTACGGCAAGAATCTCGCCCGATCGTTCGCGTTGGCGTTTAGCATGTTTCAGGCCTTATTAGTTTTTGCTATCTCCAATTCATCCGGTGTGCACGTATTAGCTCGCTCGTTGTATGCATACGGAGAAAAAATATGTATACATGCGGAGAAAAAATATGACAAGAGCTGCCAAGCAGCATTTTTCCTCGGCATACAGTATGCAAACGTTGATGATTTCAAAAACTTCAAATGCGTTTTGAAATCACATCACGATCTGTAAACTGCGTTAGAGGTGTTTGAAGATACAAAACTCGTGCCCGTCAATAACAACATTCGCAAATCCGGCAACTCTAATGGTACTATATATTTCCATTTCAAGTCAACACTGGGGATTTCCCTGTGGGGAACGAAACGAAAGTGTATCTAATTAGACATTTGAGGTTGACGGTTGAGATTCTAAATATGTGTGAAAAAGGGGAAATAAATAAACCTGATCGTTACATCAATACAAATGCAGGGAGTGAAATCTCGATACATATGTATTGCGGTTCTTTGTTGTATGTTCGCCGGCAGAAACACATACAAGCGTGCAGCCGTCATAAATTTTGTTACTTTTTGGTTATTACACTTTGTGTATAAGTTGCAATAGAGTAACAAAACCTTCTTCGTTTCTGTTGGGTGTGCATTTGGGTACAATGTATTATATATCTCTACAACGCGTGGTCCGACCATCTATAAAAAGGTAGCAATTTTATTACCTTCACTTTCTCTCAATTTGTTATATTGTACAATATAGCAAATGCTTGTTTCCATCGTGGTCATTCCTTTGCAAGATTAGCAGTATCAAGTGGCTGTGGCAAACGCATATCGAAACCAGACGCCATCTTTAACTTCCTTTTAGAGGAACTTTTCCTCCGCTTACAACTTGTTATTCCGAGACTTCAGGTTCAGTCAACAGAAATACTGGGGCATATCCAACTACCCCACTTCTGACACCATGTAGAATTTATCATATACAACTGGTTTAGATAATTAAAATCATTTATTGGTTCTAATTTGTATGTCGTACATCTGTTGGGTTCGATTAGCTTTTCTTGACTGACGCAGTTTTTCTTGTGTTACACAAAAGTAAACCTACGACAAATATGACAAATATGTGGCATTTTCTTCTTTCATTTAACCAATATTTCACAGTAACTGCAATAAGTTTACTGTGCAACTTTCCATTTCTTTTTCGAATATAAGTTATAAATGTTGCTTGGGTAAGGAATCCATCAACAATAGATTTGGTACTAACAGATCAAAGGCATGTATGTAATAAATTGATCACATATGCTGACTTTAATTCTGACCATCTTCCAATAACTTTTTCTATATCACATGAATCAGTTTCAAACCCTATGAGCTCTGTTTTTAATTATCACAAGGCTAATTGGGAAAGATATAAAACTCATAATGAGCTGGATTTGCAAAACGAAGTGAATATTGATTCCGCTTTGGAAGCATTAAAATGTGCGATTATTGATGCCAGGAATTATTCTGTTCCAAAGACTCAAGTGAAATTTGATTCACCAATAATTGACGAAAATTTTAAACTTCTAATTCATTTAAAAAATGTCAGCAGACGTTCTCGTGACCCTATTTTCAAAACTATTTATAAAGATTTATAGAAAGAAATTGATCATAGATTTACTCTTCTGAGAAATCAAAATTTTGAGACTCTAGTTGAAAAATTGAAGCCATATTCCAAACCCTTTTGGAAGCTGTCGAAGATTCCTAAGAAACCTTCAAAGCCTATTCCAGTTTTAAAAGATGGTGAACGTTTTTTGTATCTAATGAACAAAAGGCTCGAAGACTTACTCAGCAGTTTGAAAGTGTTCATAACTCAAATTTGGATTTTGTGAGTCCAATTGAAAATAAAGTCACACGACAATTCGATTTAATTTCTTCCCAGTTTTTTTTACCTGCAATAATAATTGAAACTAACTTGAATGAAATTAAATCAATTATTTAAAAATTCAAAAATATGAAAGCACCTGGTGACGAAGGAATCTTTACAACAAGACGAAGGAATCTATACAAGAGTATACAAGCAAAGTGCATCAAATATACGAAATGTTTATATCCTCTCATTGAACGGAAAATTACATTTTTTCTAACAGTGTTCAGAAGTCACCATTTGTGATTGGACACACATACTCATTATTTACTTATATTTATCATAAATACTTAAGCTACTAACAACCCCCCCCCCCCCCCTTATAAAAGAAGACAACAAACTTTTTACTAGTTTTAGTGTACAATGTAAGATATTCGAATCAAGTGTTTCACAGCAAGTGCAATAGAGTATCAACGGTAAAATTTATATGAGTAAATCAATGTTATAATTTCATTCACCTTATATGAAACATTCACAGATGAAATGCCGAAAAACAACCTCAAACGCCATCATTGCTTATTCGGCAGCCGAACAGATAAGTCGAGATTTCTGTTTGCTCTGCAGTTTACCGTATTAAATTCCCGCTTTATTTTAGCGTTCGCGTCGCAGTGCAGTGTTGTGGTGGTGATACGCTGTGGGTGCTAACGAGTGCGCTACGATCAGCGTTTGTGTTAATTTTCCCCCTAGCAGCTGAGGAGTGCTGTAGTGGTGCTGCGCGTGTGCTGGTACGTGTCGTGCCGGTCCGAGTGTGGATATTCCGTCTCGCAGCAGTGAAGGTCAACTCGATTGGTGGTGGATCCCCACAGGGGAAAAAGCAAGCGGTTTCGCTGCTTTGCTGTTGGAGCGACAGCGTAACCGGTGCTGGTTCACATCTACATATAAAAGATAAGTGTCAACCATTCTTTTCTCTGTTCCTTTCCTATATGTATATACATACATATTTCGGTTTTGGATTCGCTTAGTCATTTTTTTTTTCTTATATATAGCCGCTTTCTTTACATTTAGGAATATAAGTATTCAACTGCATATATCTTATAACTCTTAACGACAGATAGTTCACAGCCGCTCCATGGCGGCGGGTGGATTGTCTATCCCTCCGGACCTCTCATCCGGTTCAGGGGGTGAAGAGTCCGAAATGGATTTCTCTGACATCCCGAAAAACGATGTAGATGGCTTCTTTGACGTTATAAAAAAACGAAAAAGAGCGCGCAAAACTATCTCGCCTGTGCCACCCACTAATGATGTAACAGTTCGGGTGAAGAAATATAAGGAAGACCAACCTGGACTTCGTTGGGTAGTTTTCTTCCGGCCCAGAAACAAACCCCTAAAGGTCGTTCAGATTTGTAAACTTCTGCGAAAAAGATATACCAGCTTGGTAGAGGTTTGTAAAGTTAAAGCCGATAAACTGAAGGCCACATTTTCTGATCTTCAACATGCAAATGCAGTTGTTGAAGATCAAAACTTTACGATCGAGTACCGGGTGTATATTCCGGCTCGAGCAACTGAGTCATAACGGAACCCGATCTCAAAAAAGGAGTTATGGAAGGAGCGGGTCGTTTCAAAAACCCGAACCTCCCAGAAATTAAAGTCTTAGAGTGCCGGAGAATGTACTCTAAGGACAACATGGGCAGCTACTCTCCGAACGATTCGTTTCGAGTCACCTCGAAGGGAAAGTGCTCCCAGATTTCTTCGAGCTGTACAAGCTCAGACTACCGGTACGACTTTTTATCCCAAAAGTCATGTCGTGTACAAATTGTCTGCAGCTAGGGCACACGAAAACCTACTGCAGCAATAAAACCAAATGCTGCAAGTGTGGGGAAATCATGGAGAGTAACCATGCTTGTAGTGAACAGGAAGCAAAATGCTCCCTATGTGGCGGTAGCCCACACAAAGTCGAGACGTGCGAAAAATATAAGCTACGGTTTGACGCACTGAAAAAATCGACAAAACAACGTAGTAAGCAGTCTTTCGCACAGATGCTAAAGACTGCCCTACAGCAGGAAGAAAATCGTTACTCCAGTTTGGAGAACGATGATTCGAATGATGACGAGGAGGATTATCAACCACTCCCGTCAACCGGAGCTGTGCGAAAACGGCCAAGTGCATCTTCTCCTAAACTCCCCAGAAAGGAGCAGAAGAAGACGCTAACTGATACTCCACAAGGTTCCGCTCCAAAGCAAAATGCTAAAGCGACTCCTCCTGGTTTCAGAGTTAACTACGATCAGGAGTTTCCTAAACCTCCAGGGAAACAATCTGCTACCACCCCTAAACTGTCAACGGAGTCTGAAATACCGTCTACTGATGGGCGTATTTCATTCAAAATGATCGTTGAATGGATATTCACCACTTTTGGTTTATCCGATGCTCTTAAAAGTATGATTTCGGCTTGGCTTCCAACAATTTGCATGTTGGGTAAGCAACTAAGCACCAAATGGCCCCTCCTCGCGTTCGTATCCTCCGATGTCTAAATCAGACAGCCGAAGTGACGAATCGACAACAAGGATCATACAATGGAACTGTAGAAGCTTGATCCCCAAATTAGATAAATTTAAACTCCTGCTTCACGATAGCAAATGCGATATTTTCGCGCTATCTGAAACATGGTTATCAACTGATACGACACTAGCCGTTCAAGACTTCAATATCATCCGTTTAGACCGAGGAAACTCTTATGGCGGAGTGCTCCTTGGTATAAAAAAATGCTACCCATTCTTCCGAATTCCTCTCCCAGCAATTGATGGCATAGAAATTGTTGCTTGCCATATAACAGTTGCTGGTGAGAGCCTTACGGTCGCATCAGTCTACATTCCACCTAGAGCTATTATAAACCGGTTGCAGCTAACACAAATAACGGAACTGCTGCCGACTCCACGCCTTATCCTGGGAGATTTCAATTCTCACGGTATAGCGTGGGGAGCACCTGGAGATGATAACCGGGCTATTCTTATTGAAAGCTTACTAGACGAGTTCGATATGACCCTATTGAACATACCTGGGTTAGATACAAGAATAGCAAGGCCTCCAGTACGAGAGAGCACTTTAGATTTATCTATGTGTTCCTCCTCAATAGCTTTGGATTGTAAATGGGAGATTATTCAAGATCCCCATGGTAGTGATCATTTGCCAATAAGTATTTCGATTATGAGCAGGCTTCAGTCTGTTACCACAGTCGAAGTAGAGTATGATCTCACCCGGAATATTGATTGGGAAAAATTCTCGAACATGATATCCCAGGAGCTCGAAACAACCGACGAGCTTTCTCCATCAGACGAATACAACTTCCTTGCGACATTAGTTTTAGATAGCGCGTTGCAATCTCAGACGAGGCCCGCCCCTGAGAACAAGTTGAAAATTCGCCCTAACAAACAATGGTGGGACAAAGAATGCACCGAGATGAAAAAAACTCTGAAAAAAGCATACCTAGCATTCAGGAAAGATCATTCCATTCAACTTTTTGATCAGTTTAGAGAGCTGGAACTGGAACAGGCTAAACTGCACAAACTGAAAAAAAGATCATACTGGCAAAATTTCATAAGCACGTTACCCAGAGATGCTTCTATGAGCTATCTCTGGAATACGGCTCGAAAAATGCGCAATAGGTCCGACAGTAATGAGGCTAATGAATACTCTGAACGTTGGATCTATGATTTCGCGAAAAAGGTATGCCCAGACGCTGTCCCATCACAGCAAATATTCAGCGATACAACGGCTATTGAAGAACCAGAATTTACCATGTTGGAGACAGGTTAAGATTATCGCAATCAAAAAGCCAGACAAACCTGCCGCAGATCACCGCTCGTACAGGCCGATTGCGATGCTCTCATGCATACGCAAATTGCTTGAAAAAATGATCCTGCGTAGACTTGACAACTGGGCAGAAACAACTAACCAACTATCAGAGACCCAGTTCGGCTTTCGTAGGGGCAAGGGCCCTAACGATTGCCTGGCATTGCTAGCCACAGAAGCGGAAATGGCTCTTGGCAGCAAACAACAAATGACCTCGGTTTTCCTGGATATCACAGGCGCATTTGACTCAGTTTCAATCGAAATTCTTTCCGAGAAACTGCATCAGAGAGGATTCTCCCCTATATTAACAAACTTTTTGATCAACCTGCTGTCTGAAAAGCATTTACTTTTCAACCACGGTTCTTCAACAATAACACGAACAAGCTACATGGGTCTCCCCCAAGGCTCTTGTCTGAGTCCGCTGTTGTACAACTTCTACATCAATGACATCGACACATGCTTGACGGACGGCTGTACAATGCGCCAGTTAGCTGACGACTGCGTTGTATCAGTCACGGCGACTCTAGCTGTAGACATGAAAAACAGCCTGCAAAATACGCTAGATTATCTGACCGGTTGGGCCAGTTGTCTTGGAATCGAATTCTCGCTTGAAAAAACGGAGATGGTAGTCTTTTCAAAAAAGCGACCACCACCTCGCTTCGAGCTAGTTCTGTCCGGAATACCCATCACTCAGTCACCTAGCTTCAAGTATCTAGGAGTATGGTATGACTCTAAGTGCACATGGGAAAAACATATCAATTACCTGAAGCAAAGATGCCAACCGAGAATTAATTTTCTTCGGATGGTAACAGGAACATCATGGGGAGCGCATCCAGAGGATTTAATACGACTCTACCAAACCACTATTCTGCCCGTAATAGAATACGGCAGCATATGCTTCAGAGGAGTCGCAGCCTCACACATGCTGAAGCTAGAGAGGATACAATACCGTTGTTTGCGTATCGCTCTAGGCTGCATGCAATCGACACATACCATGTCTCTAGAGGTCATTGCGGGAGTACTACCACTCAAAGAGAGGCTATTCGAGTTGGCTCTTCGTTTCCTCATCAGATCGGAGATAGCAAACCCAATGATAATCGAGAACTATGAGAGGTGTTTGGAAGTTGTTCAGAAACCCTGTATGTCAGTATACCAGCGGTTCATGACCATGGAGATAAACCCTTCGGTTGTTGCTCCATCCCGTGAGATTTCAACATCGCTCAACAATTCTTCTGATGTATTTGATTTGACGATGAAACTAGAAATCCATGGAATTCCCGAACACCTTAAACCAACAGTTGTGCCATTAATATTTTCGGCAAAATTCGGCCACCTCCCAGAACAGAACTCCTTTTTCACGGACGGATCTGTGATGGATGGACAATCCGGATATGGCGTTTTTAACACAGATCATCACATATCCCGCAAACTGGCACAGCCTTGCTCCATATATGTAGCTGAATTAGCTGCCATACACAATTCGCTGCGAATTATCGAGCTCAAGACACCAAGCAATTATTTCATCTTCTCGGACAGCCTCAGTTCAATCGAAGCTCTCCGATCGATTAAACCGGTCAAGCACCCGTCCTATTTCCTTCCGGAAATTAGACGGATATTAGAAGTGCTGGTTGATCGGTCTTTCATTATCCGCTTTGTGTGGGTCCCCTCTCATTGCTCAATCCCAGGCAATGAAGAAGCTGATTTATTAGCGAAAAGGGGTGCCATAGAAGGAGATATATTTGAAAGACCGATCATCTATACCGAGTATTTTCACTTGCCTCGACAACTGGCCCTGGCAAACTGGCAGGAAAAATGGGATAAAGACGATCTTGGGCGATAGATGCACTCGATTTCGCCCAAAGTGTCTACAAAAGCTTGGTTCAAAGGGTTAGATTTAACTCGAGATTTCATTCGAGTTATTTCGCGCCTAATGTCCAATCACTATGTTGCAAACGCACACCTCTATCGAATAAACTTAGTCGATAGTAATCTGTGCGAATGTGGAGGGTACGAAGATATTGACCACATAGTCTTCGTATGCCCTAAGTACCACAGAGCAAGGGCCAAGCTTATAGATTCTCTCCGGAAACAGAAAGTGACGTTTACAATGCAAGTACGGGATGTGCTTGCTAGCCGCAACCCCGCGCTTGTAATACCCATTTACGACTTTTTAAGAGATATCAAGTATCGAATTTGATTATCTCTATGCTTTCTCTCCTAATTTCTCCCAACACAACAATCTTAAAAAGTTTCACACTAATTCTGTTTTTTTTTTCTTCTTTCTTTCGTTCATCTTTTTTATAGAAACATGAAT
Organism: Wyeomyia smithii; assembly: GCF_029784165.1. Taxonomy (NCBI): domain Eukaryota; kingdom Metazoa; phylum Arthropoda; class Insecta; order Diptera; family Culicidae; genus Wyeomyia; species Wyeomyia smithii. The sequence continues at coordinate 136,323,036 of NC_073696.1, forward strand.
CATCGCTTCTTTTTGAGAGACATGATCCACCGAACTTAGATATAAGTTTTGATTTCAAAGAGATAAGGAACCATCACCCTCAACGAATAGTAGTAAGGATTAGTATTTAGTTATAAAGAGAAAAACTTTGATGTTGATGTTAGTCGTAGGCTTAAATGACATGTATTTTTAAATTGTATTTTTGAAAGAGAAAAGATGAGAGGGTTTTTATGCCTGTTTGAGGAGGAGCAGTCGGGATACAGGCTCTACTCAAGCTGGCTTTTCCCTACTCCAAAAGATATTCGGCCCCGTTATGCTTCGCGGTTGGGCCTTAATAAATATTAGAGTTTAAAAAAAAAAAAAAACCTCAAACGTAAAATTAGAAGATGGAGACGGAGAGTTATCACTCTTCGAAAACAAGTTATTATTTTTTTTGGTTTTACCAGCCGCTGGCAGGATAAGAAGCAAAACACCAACAAGAACGTAATGAAACTTCGATGAAGGGACAATATGGGTCGGTATTAGCATGGTTGAAAAAAGCCTATTTGTTTTATTTTCAACGAATGAATGAAGTAATGTGTATTCCGCAAATGTAATGAACGAGAACATGTTTTTTCACGCACTGAAAACTACAAAAAAGTTTCTGTAGCATCACGAAATTTTAGTTCTAGAGTGGACAGTCTGCAGTCTTGATTTGAATAGGATAAAAAATGTTTGGGGTTGAAACTGCTACTCAACTAAAACAGACAATCAAAAATGAATTGTCTGAACTTCATCTATAGATTTTAGAAAGTTCAATAACTTCTATGTCACGAAGACTACAAGCATTAAATTGTGTTTTTTAAAAATACTAGAAAAAAAAACAATTATCGCACTCATGCTTATTTTCATATCTAAAAACAAAAATAGAACTTACTTATCTGAAAACATATACAATCTAACAAACAACTAAGTTCTTACAAAAAAAGCTGCTTCATGCATCAGCGGTGTACATCGACCATCGAGTTCAAATTAGCCCAAACGTCGTTTGTCTTTATACTTTTTTCCAGCAGTGTGTAATGATTTGGAATGCGATGCTATAAATAAAAATCAATTACCTAACACACCTAACCTAAAATTTATTGTAACAAGAATCACGTCTCCTACTGCTGCCAGAACTGAGCCATCATACAGGTTACCAGAGCTCCATTCGTATGATTCACCATGTATATAAACTATAGTAGCTTTTGGTGGTCCGTATGGTTCGACTGATTCGCCTGCAAAAAGTTATAAAATAATTTTCAATGTAAAGATATTTCATTATTATATAATAAAATAGAGGCAGTGTCTAGTTAACAAAGCTTCAACGTCACGTAATTGAGTCATTCCTAGAGAAAACACTGAAGGAGCAGTTAGAAACTTCAAGACATTATAAAACGTAGTGAATCTCTGAACTGAAGGAAAAGATAATTCAGTACGTTCTAAGACACGGAGATAAAGTGAATTTCATAACTTTTACAAATTTAAAAATGTGAATTAACTCATTAGAAAATATTAACTCTTCAATCAAGTTTTTATTTCATCCTGAAAAGGACAATTTGTTGTTCATTTTAGTATCGGATAAGATGCCGATCACATCTTTGCGTTATCACTGACAGTGTGAATAAAGTATTCCTTGTGATTAAATAAACAGTGAAAAGCTGAATTAACACTCAAAACTAGACGGCTCACGTGTGGTCAAAATGAGCCAACTTTTCATTGAATGCATTTACTAGTGCCCACTATCGCACAGAGACTGCATTTCACTAAAGTGTCTCACTGCATCAGCCGCTAACGATGCTGAGATCCGCTGCAACTAGTGCGCCATCCATGACCATGTCACAGTTGTGGCCGCTATACGCTGCCATTGGTATCCACTGTCCCTGCATCAGCTGGCCCAGCTGCTATTGTTGCTGGAATCCGCTGCAACTAGTGCGCTCTCCATTGCTACTCCACAGCTGTGGCCGCTTTCCGCCATCGCTGGTATCCACTGCACTGCTAGTGCTGCTGCTAAGGGAGGACGACTGCTGTTGTCGCTGTCTTGAACTATTATGAGCGGCTTCGGCTGAAACAGGCTCTCATATAGGCCAAATAGCATGTTATAAATTCCAAGGTATATGATTCGACCGTGCTTGGGAAGCAATCATATAACGACCAATCAGATGTCGAATTTTTCGTTTTGACAAGGCTTGACTATTTTCAATAGTACAATAGTGTGAATGATAAAATTACAATAATCTTCTTTTGGGAAGAATATTAGAAGATTTTCCAATCTATTGCTGCAAGAACGAAGGAAAACCATTGAATACTAAACGTTTTATTAGCATTTAAAATTAGACATATTTTTCACTTTTTTCGGTTTTAGATTTTCATTTCACATCCCTATGTAGCCGAACTTCCTGAGAGAAGTATTCTACTTCAAAAAATACACCTTGATACTTTCTGCTGGATTTTTTTTTCACTCTAAATAACGAATTTCTGGTATCTTGGTATAATCGAAACGTCACTGTGCTTATTTATAGGTCAGACTCGATTATATATTATTTAAGGTTCATCTTTTCAAAGTAGGAAAATTCTGCCTGACGCAGTTGCTCTTATTGATATTATTTCTTCGTTTCTGAGATATACCCATGCACCATTCAATATGGGTTTTTAAAAACCGGGGTGTTATATCCAGATGACTACTTCTGGTTGCCTGAATACATACTAAAATAATCAATCTGGGTATTTCAAAGGCAACATTCTGTTTCTAAACAACAGCCTAAAAGACCAAATATCATCCAATATGAGAATTTGTGCAACGATATGATACCCAGAGGCCAAAAATCAACTTCAGACGCCATTTAAAATTTTTGAATAGTAGCTTCCAGTTTCATTACCAAATGTGAGTTCTTCAATAACTGTGATAATGCCCAGAGGCCGGGAATCAACTCCATACTTAATTTTGAAATCTAATTTTGCGAAACAACTGGAAAACTGTTGAAATGGCAAGTTTTTTATATATATATATATATATATATATATATATATATATATATATATATATATATATATATATATATATATATATATATATATATATATATATATATATATATATATATATATATATATATATATATATATATATATATATATATATATATATATATATATTCATTGCTTATTCGGCAGCCGAACAGATAAGTCGAGATTTCTGTTTGCTCTGCAGTTTACCGTATTAAATTCCCGCTTTATTTTAGCGTTCGCGTCGCAGTGCAGTGTTGTGGTGGTGATACGCTGTGGGTGCTAACGAGTGCGCTACGATCAGCGTTTGTGTTAATTTCCCCCCTAGCAGCTGAGGAGTGCTGTAGTGGTGCTGCGCGTGTGCTGGTACGTGTCGTGCCGGTCCGAGTGTGGATATTCCGTCTCGCAGCAGTGAAGGTCAACTCGATTGGTGGTGGATCCCCACAGGGGAAAAAGCAAGCGGTTTCGCTGCTTTGCTGTTGGAGCGACAGCGTAACCGGTGCTGGTTCACAACTACATATAAAAGATAAGTGTCAACCATTCTTTTCTCTGTTCCTTTCCTATATATATATATACATACATATTTCGGTTTTGGATTCGCTTAGTCATTTTTTTTTTCTTATATATAGTCGCTTTCTTTACATTTAGGAATATAAGTATTCAACTGCATATATCTTATAACTCTTAACGACAGATAGTTCACAGCCGCTCCATGGCGGCGGGTGGATTGTCTATCCCTCCGGACCTCTCATCCGGTTCAGGGGGTGAAGAGTCCGAAATGGATTTCTCTGACATCCCGAAAAACGATGTAGATGGCTTCTTTGACGTTATAAAAAAACGAAAAAGAGCGCGCAAAACTGTCTCGCCTGTGCCACCCACTAATGATGTAACAGTTCGGGTGAAGAAATATAAGGAAGACCAACTTGGACTTCGTTGGGTAGTTTTCTTCCGGCCCAGAAACAAACCCCTAAAGGTCGTTCAGATTTGTAAACTTCTGCGAAAAAGATATACCAGCTTGGTAGAGGTTTGTAAAGTTAAAGCCGATAAACTGAAGGCCACATTTTCTGATCTTCAACATGCAAATGCAGTTGTTGAAGATCAAAACTTTACGATCGAGTACCGGGTGTATATTCCGGCTCGAGCAACTGAGATCGAGGGCGTCATAACGGAACCCGATCTCACAGAGAAAGAAGTTATGGAAGGAGCGGGTCGTTTCAAAAACCCGAACCTCCCAGAAATTAAAGTCTTAGAGTGCCGGAGAATGTACTCTAAGGACAACATGGGCAGCTACTCTCCGAACGATTCGTTTCGAGTCACCTCGAAGGGAAAGTGCTCCCAGATTTCTTCGAGCTGTACAAGCTCAGACTACCGGTACGACTTTTTATCCCAAAAGTCATGTCGTGTACAAATTGTCTGCAGCTAGGGCACACGAAAACCTACTGCAGCAATAAAACCAAATGCTGCAAGTGTGGGGAAATCATGGAGAGTAACCATGCTTGTAGTGAACAGGAAGCAAAATGCTCCCTATGTGGCGGTAGCCCACACAAAGTCGAGACGTGCGAAAAATATAAGCTACGGTTTGACGCACTGAAAAAATCGACAAAACAACGTAGTAAGCAGTCTTTCGCACAGATGCTAAAGACTGCCCTACAGCAGGAAGAAAATCGTTACTCCAGTTTGGAGAACGATGATTCGAATGATGACGAGGAGGATTATCAACCACTCCCGTCAACCGGAGCTGTGCGAAAACGGCCAAGTGCATCTTCTCCTAAACTCCCCAGAAAGGAGCAGAAGAAGACGCTAACTGATACTCCACAAGGTTCCGCTCCAAAGCAAAATGCTAAAGCGACTCCTCCTGGTTTCAGAGTTAACTACGATCAGGAGTTTCCTAAACCTCCAGGGAAACAATCTGCTACCACCCCTAAACTGTCAACGGAGTCTGAAATACCGTCTAACTGATGGGCGTATTTCATTCAAAATGATCGTTGAATGGATATTCACCACTTTTGGTTTATCCGATGCTCTTAAAAGTATGATTTCGGCTTGGCTTCCAACAATTTGCATGTTGGGTAAGCAACTAAGCACCAAATGGCCCCTCCTCGCGTTCGTATCCTTCGATGTCTAAATCAGACAGCCGAAGTGACGAATCGACAACAAGGATCATACAATGGAACTGTAGAAGCTTGATCCCCAAATTAGATAAATTTAAACTCCTGCTTTACGATAGCAAATGCGATATTTTCGCGCTATCTGAAACATGGTTATCAACTGATACGACACTAGCCGTTCAAGACTTCAATATCATCCGTTTAGACCGAGGAAACTCTTATGGCGGAGTGCTCCTTGGTATAAAAAAATGCTACCCATTCTTCCGAATTCCTCTCCCAGCAATTGATGGCATAGAAATTGTTGCTTGCCATATAACAGTTGCTAGTGAGAGCCTTACGGTCGCATCAGTCTACATTCCACCTAGAGCTATTATAAACCGGTTGCAGCTAACACAAATAACGGAACTGCTGCCGACTCCACGCCTTATCCTGGGAGATTTCAATTCTCACGGTATAGCGTGGGGAGCACCTGGAGATGATAACCGGGCTATTCTTATTGAAAGCTTACTAGACGAGTTCGATATGACCCTATTGAACATACCTGGGTTAGCTACAAGAATAGCAAGGCCTCCAGTACGAGAGAGCACTTTAGATTTATCTATGTGTTCCTCCTCAATAGCTTTGGATTGTAAATGGGAGATTATTCAAGATCCCCATGGTAGTGATCATTTGCCAATAAGTATTTCGATTATGAGCAGGCTCCAGTCTGTTACCACAGTCGAAGTAGAGTATGATCTCACCCGGAATATTGATTGGGAAAAATTCTCGAACATGATATCCCAGGAGCTCGAAACAACCGACGAGCTTTCTCCATCAGACGAATACAACTTCCTTGCGACATTAGTTTTAGATAGCGCGTTGCAATCTCAGACGAGGCCCGCCCCTGAGAACAAGTTGAAAATTCGCCCTAACAAACAATGGTGGGACAAAGAATGCACCGAGATGAAAAAAACTCTGAAAAAAGCATACCTAGCATTCAGGAAAGATCATTCCATTCAACTTTTTGATCAGTTTAGAGAGCTGGAACTGGAACAGGCTAAACTGCACAAACTGAAAAAAAGATCATACTGGCAAAATTTCATAAGCACGTTACCCAGAGATGCTTCTATGAGCTATCTCTGGAATACGGCTCGAAAAATGCGCAATAGGTCCGACAGTAATGAGGCTAATGAATACTCTGAACGTTGGATCTATGATTTCGCGAAAAAGGTATGCCCAGATGCTGTCCCATCACAGCAAAAATTCAGCGATACAACGGCTATTGAAGAACCAGAATTTACCATGTTGGAGTTTTCAATTGCCCTCGCGTCTTGCAAGAATAAGGCTCCAGGACCGGACAGGATCAAATTTAATTTGATGAAAAACCTGCCGGACTCGGCCAAGCTACGATTTCTTAAACTGTTTAATAAGCTAATCAGGAACAATATGATTCCGGAAGCTTGGAGACAGGTTAAGATTATCGCAATCAAAAAGCCAGACAAACCTGCCGCAGATCACCGCTCGTACAGGCCGATTGCGATGCTCTCATGCATACGCAAATTGCTTGAAAAAATGATCCTGCGTAGACTTGACAACTGGGCAGAAACAACTAACCAACTATCAGAGACCCAGTTCGGCTTTCGTAGGGGCAAGGGCCCTAACGATTGCCTGGCATTGCTAGCCACAGAAGCGGAAATGGCTCTTGGCAGCAAACAACAAATGACCTCGGTTTTCCTGGATATCACAGGCGCATTTGACTCAGTTTCAATCGAAATTCTTTCCGAGAAACTGCATCAGAGAGGATTCTCCCCTATATTAACAAACTTTTTGATCAACCTGCTGTCTGAAAAGCATTTACTTTTCAACCACGGTTCTTCAACAATAACACGAACAAGCTACATGGGTCTCCCCCAAGGCTCTTGTCTGAGTCCGCTGTTGTACAACTTCTACATCAGTGACATCGACACATGCTTGACGGACGGCTGTACAATGCGCCAGTTAGCTGACGACTGCGTTGTATCAGTCACGGCGACTCTAGCTGTAGACATGAAAAACAGCCTGCAAAATACGCTAGATTATCTGACCGGTTGGGCCAGTTGTCTTGGAATCGAATTCTCGCTTGAAAAAACGGAGATGGTAGTCTTTTCAAAAAAGCGACCACCACCTCGCTTCGAGCTAGTTCTGTCCGGAATACCCATCACTCAGTCACCTAGCTTCAAGTATCTAGGAGTATGGTATGACTCTAAGTGCACATGGGAAAAACATATCAATTACCTGAAGCAAAGATGCCAACCGAGAATTAATTTTCTTCGGATGGTAACAGGAACATCATGGGGAGCGCATCCAGAGGATTTAATACGACTCTACCAAACCACTATTCTGCCCGTAATAGAATACGGCAGCATATGCTTCAGAGGAGTCGCAGCCTCACACATGCTGAAGCTAGAGAGGATACAATACCGTTGTTTGCGTATCGCTCTAGGCTGCATGCAATCGACACATACCATGTCTCTAGAGGTCATTGCGGGAGTACTACCACTCAAAGAGAGGCTATTCGAGTTGGCTCTTCGTTTCCTCATCAGATCGGAGATAGCAAACCCAATGATAATCGAGAACTATGAGAGGCGTTTGGAAGTTGTTCAGAAACCCTGTATGTCAGTATACCAGCGGTTCATGACCATGGAGATAAACCCTTCGGTTGTTGCTCCATCCCGTGAGATTTCAACATCGCTCAACAATTCTTCTGTTGTATTTGATTTGACGATGAAACTAGAAATCCATGGAATTCCCGAACACCTTAAACCAACAGTTGTGCCATTAATATTTTCGGCAAAATTCGGCCACCTCCCAGAACAGAACTCCTTTTTCACGGACGGATCTGTGATGGATGGACAATCCGGATATGGCGTTTTTAACACAGATCATCACATATCCCGCAAACTGGCACAGCCTTGCTCCATATATGTAGCTGAATTAGCTGCCATACACAATTCGCTGCGAATTATCGAGCTCAAGACACCAGGCAATTATTTCATCTTCTCGGACAGCCTCAGTTCAATCGAAGCTCTCCGATCGATTAAACCGGTCAAGCACCCGTCCTATTTCCTTCCGGAAATTAGACGGATATTAGAAGTGCTGGTTGATCGGTCTTTCATTATCCGCTTTGTGTGGGTCCCCTCTCATTGCTCAATCCCAGGCAATGAAGAAGCTGATTTATTAGCGAAAAGGGGTGCCATAGAAGGAGATATATTTGATAGACCGATCATCTATACCGAGTATTTTCACTTGCCTCGACAACTGGCCCTGGCAAACTGGCAGGAAAAATGGGATAAAGACGATCTTGGGCGATGGATGCACTCGATTTCGCCCAAAGTGTCTACAAAAGCTTGGTTCAAAGGGTTAGATTTAACTCGAGATTTCATTCGAGTTATTTCGCGCCTAATGTCCAATCACTATGTTGCAAACGCACACCTCTATCGAATAAACTTAGTCGATAGTAATCTGTGCGAATGTGGAGGGTACGAAGATATTGACCACATAGTCTTCGTATGCCCTAAGTACCACAGAGCAAGGGCCAAGCTTATAGATTCTCTCTGGAAACAGAAAGTGACGTTTACAATGCAAGTACGGGATGTGCTTGCTAGCCGCAACCCCGCGCTTGTAATACCCATTTACGACTTTTTAAGAGATATCAAGTATCGAATTTCATATAGTCTTTTCGGCAGCCGAGCAGGAAAGTCGTTTTTCTTGAGTGCTCTGTGAATTACCGAAATTAATATCTCGCTTCTTTCTAGCGTTGGTGTTGTGTGGCGTGCGAATACGCGTCGTTATTGGTGGGGGAGCCCCGACTGCCGAACAGCGCCAGTGGTAGTGGTGCTAAGCGGCGCGATTGCTGCGTGCGCGTGTGAAGGTGGTGAGTCGTGCTTGTTTTGGCGCGAGTGCTGAAAGGTGTCGTGCTGGTCCAGCATCAGCGTAGGTCGATTCCCGCAGCAGAGGAGTACGGAGCTGTGGTAGTGGTTAGTTGGCGCGTGTGCTGTGGAACCCTGACGGGAGGAAAGCGTACGGCGTCGCCGCTGTGCAGTTGAAGAGACAGCGCAAGCAGTGTTGCTGATTCACATACATATAAAGATAAGTGACACAACCTTTATATTTTTTTTTTTTTTTTTTTTTAAACTTTTTATTTCCATATATACATACAGATATATTTCGATTTCGTATTTCCTCTCCTATTTATATATAGTCATACTCTTTAGCTTTAAATATATAAGTATTTCAATATATTCCATATATTAATTAGTAGCGGCATATAGTTCACAACCGCTATGGCGGTAGGTGGATTGCCTATTCCACCGGACATCTCATCTTGCTCAGAAGGTGACGAGCCCGGGATGGATTTTTCTGACATCCCGAATAATGAAAATAACGCTTTTTTCGATGTCGTTAAAAAGCGTAAAAGACCCCGTAAAACTGCCCCGGTTATCCCATCGAGTAAAGATGAGTCAACTCGGCTTAAAATGTATCAGGTTAACCAACCTGGTCTACGTTGGGTCGTGTATTTCCGACCCAAAAACAAGCCTCTCAGAGTTTTACAGATATGCAAAACTCTAAAGGAAAAGTACTCAAGCTTGACCGAGGTCTACAAGGTCAAAGCGGATAGACTCAAGGCAACATTCTCGGATCCCCGACAAGCAAATGCTGTCGTCCAGGATCCAAATTTCAATATCGAGTACCGCGTTTATATACCGGCACGCGTAGTTGAAATAGAGGGTGTTATAACCGAGGCTGACCTCACCGAAGAGGATGTTGTGAAAGGTATTGGATGCTTTAAAAATCCATCCCTTCCTGAAATAAAAATCCTCGAATGCAGGAGAATGTATTCGAAGGATAATACGGGCAATTATTCCCCAAATGACTCGTTTAGAGTGACTTTTGAGGGAAAAGTACTCCCGGATTTTGTCGAGCTCCACAAGCTTCGACTACCCGTGAGACTTTTCTTTCCAAAAGTCATGACGTGTACGAATTGTTTGCAGTTAGGGCACACGAAGACCTACTGCAACAAGAAACCTAAATGCTCCAAGTGTGGTGAAATCTCCGAGATTAACCACGCTTGCGGCGATCAAGAGACAAAATGCTGTCTTTGTGGTGGTGATCCACATGAAGTCGAGGCGTGTCCAAAATATAAACAACGCTCAGAAGCGTTAAAAAAATCGACAAAACAACGCTGTAAGCAGTCATTTGCACAGATGCTTAAGACTGCCTTACAGCAACAGGAAAACCCATATTCCAGCTTGGAACATGACGATCCCAATGATGATGAAGAGGTATATCAACCTCTTCCGTCAAGTGGAGCCGTGCGTAAACGACCAAGCGTATCTTCCCCCAAGCTTCCTAGAAAGGAGCAGAAGAAAACACATATAGATACCCCAAGTGGTCCACCTTCCAAGCAAAATATTGCTAAGCCGTCACCTCCAGGATTCAAGCTTAATCCTGAGGGTAACAATTTCGATAAAGAGTTTCCCAAACTACCAGGAAAACAATCTGCTTCCGCCAAAAAACAGACATCGGAATCCGAAATACCGACCACTGATGGACGTATCTCATTCAGAATGATCGTTGAATGGATATTTACCACTTTTGGTCTATCTGATTCCCTCAAGAGTATGATTTCGGCTTGGCTTCCAACAATTTGCATGTTGGGTAAGCAATTAAGCACCAAATGGCCCCTCCTCGCGTTCGTATCCTTCGATGTCTAAATCAGACAGCCGAAGTGACGAATCGACAACAAGGATCATACAATGGAACTGTAGAAGCTTGATCCCCAAATTAGATAAATTTAAACTCCTGCTTCACGATAGCAAATGCGATATTTTCGCGCTATCTGAAACATGGTTGTCAACTGATACGACACTTGCCGTTAAAGACTTCAATGTCATCCGTTTAGACCGAGGAAACTCTTATGGCGGAGTGCTCCTTGGTATCAAAAAATGCTACCCATTCTTCCGAATTCCTCTCCCAGCAATTGATGCAATAGAAATTGTTGCTTGCCATATAACAATTGCTGAGGAGGGCCTCACTGTCGCATCAGTCTACATTCCGCCTAGAGCGGTTATTAACCGGTTGCAGCTGTCACAAATAACGGAACTGCTTCCGTCTCCACGCCTCATCCTGGGAGATTTCAATTCTCACGGTACGGCGTGGGGCGCACCCAGGGATGATAGCCGCGCTGTTCTTATTGAAAGCTTTCTCGATGACTTCGATATGACCTTATTGAACATACCTGGGTTAGCTACGAGAATTGCAAGGCCTCCAATACGAGAGAGCACATTAGACTTGTCGATGTGTTCCTCCTCAATGGCTTTGGACTGCAAATGGGAGATTATTCAAGATCCCCACGGTAGCGACCATTTGCCAATCAGTATTTCGATTAGGAGCAGGCTCCATTCTGCTACCACAGTCGAAGTAGAGTATGATCTTACCCGGAATATTGATTGGGAAAAATTCTCGAACACAATATCCCAGGGTCTCGAAACAACGGATGAGCTTTCTTCATCCGACGAATACAACTTCCTTGCAACATTAGTGCTAGATAGCGCGTTGCAATCTCAGAAGAGACCTGCCCCTGAGAACAAGTTGAAAATTCGTCCCAACAAGCAATGGTGGGACAGGGAATGCACCGAAATGAAAAAAGCTCTAAAAGCATCATACATAGCATTCAGGGATGGTGGTTCAATTGAGCTTTATGATCAGTTTAGGGAGCTAGAAATAAAACAGTCTAAGCTACACAAACTGAAAAAAAGATCATACTGGCAAAATTTCATAAGCACGTTACCCAGAGATGCTTCTATGAGCTATCTCTGGAATACGGCTCGAAAAATGCGCAATAGGTCGGACAGTAATGAGGCTAATGAATACTCTGAACGTTGGATCTATGATTTCGCGAAAAAGGTATGCCCAGACGCTGTCCCATCACAGCAAAAATTCAGCGATACAACGGCTATTGAAGAACCAGAATTTACCATGTTGGAGTTTTCAATTGCCCTCGCGTCTTGTAAGAACAAGGCTCCAGGACCGGACAGGATCAAATTTAATTCAATGAAAAACCTGCCGGACTCGGCCAAGCTACGATTTCTTAAACTGTTTAATAAGCTTATCAGGAACAATATGATTCAGGAAGCTTGGAGACAGGTTAAGATTATCGCAATCAAAAAGCCAGACAAACCTGCCGCAGATCACCGCTCGTACAGGCCGATTGCGATGCTCTCATGCATACGCAAATTGCTTGAAAAAATGATCCTGCGTAGACTTGACAACTGGGCAGAAACAACTAACCAACTGTCAGAGACCCAGTTCGGCTTTCGTAGGGGCAAGGCTCCTAACGATTGCCTGGCATTGCTAGCCACAGAAGCAGAAATGGCTCTTGGCAGCAAACAACAAATGACCTCGGTTTTCCTGGATATCACAGGCACATTTGATTCAGTTTCAATCGAAATTCTTCCCGAGAAACTGCATCAGAGAGGATTCTCCACTGTATTGACAAACTTTTTGATCAACCTGCTGTCTGAAAAGCATTTACTTTTCAACCACGGTTCTTCAACAATAACACGAACAAGCTACATGGGTCTCCCCCAAGGCTCTTGTCTGAGTTCGCTGTTGTACAACTTCTACATCAGTGACATCGACACATGCTTGACGGACGGCTGCTGCGCCAGTTAGCTGACGACTGCGTGGTATCAGTCACGGCGATTCTAGCTGTAGACATGAAAAACAGCCTGCAAAATACGCTAGATAATCTGACCGGTTGGGCCAGTTGTCTTGGAATCGAGTTCTCGCTTGAAAAAATGGAGATGGTAGTCTTTTCGAAAAAGCGACCACCACCTCGCTTCGAGCTAGTTCTGTCCGGAATACCCATCACTCAGTCACCTAGCTTCAAGTATCTAGGAGTATGGTATGACTCTAAGTGCACATGGGAAAAACATGCCAATTACCTGAAGCAAAGATGCCAACCGAGAATTAATTTTCTTCGGATGGTAACAGGAACATCATGAGGAGCTCATCCACAGGATTCGACACGAGTCTACCAAACCACTATTCTCCCCGTAATAGAATACGGCAGCATATGCTTCAGAGGAGTCGCAGCCTCACACATGCTGAAGCTAGAGAGGATACAATACCGTTGTTTGCGTATCGCTCTAGGCTGCATGCAATCGACACATACCATGTCCCTAGAGGTCATTGCGGGAGTACTACTACTCAAAGAGAGGCTATTCGAGTTGGCTCTTCGTTTCCTCATCAGATCGGAGATAGCAAACCCAATGATAATCGAGAACTATGAGAGGTGTTTGGAAGTTGTTCAGAAACCCTGTATGTCAGTATACCAGCGGTTCATGACCATGGAGATAAACCCTTCGGTTGTTGCTCCATCCCGTGAGATTTCAACATCGCTCAACAATTCTTCTGTTGTATTTGATTTGACGATGAAACAAGAAATCCATGGAATTCCCGAACACCTTAAACCAACAGTTGTGCCATCAATATTTTCGGCAAAATTCGGCCACCTCCCAGTACAGAACTCCTTTTTCACGGACGGATCTGTGATGGATGGACAATCCGGATATGGCGTTTTTAACACAGATCATCACATATCCCGCAAACTGGCACAGCCTTGCTCCATATATGTAGCTGAATTAGCTGCCATACACAATTCGCTGCGAATTATCGAGCTCAAGACACCAGGCAATTATTTCATCTTCTCGGACAGCCTCAGTTCTATCGAAGCTCTCCGATCGATTAAACCGGTCAAGCACCCGTCTTATTTCCTTCCGGAAATTAGACGGATATTAGAAGTGCTGGTTGATCGGTCTTTCATTATCTGCTTTGTGTGGGTCCCCTCTCATTGCTCAATCCCAGGCAATGAAGAAGCTGATTTATTAGCGAAAAGGGGTGCCATAGAAGGAGATATATTTGATAGACCGATCACCTATACCGAGTATTTTCACCTGCCTCGACAACTGGCCCTGGCAAACTGGCAGGAAAAATGGGATAAAGACGATCTTGGGCGATGGATGCACTCGATTTCGCCCAAAGTGTCTACAAAAGCTTGGTTCAAAGGGTTAGATTTAACTCGAGATTTCATTCGAGTTATTTCGCGCCTAATGTCCAATCACTATGTTGCAAACGCACACCTTTATCGAATAAACTTAGTCGATAGTAATCTGTGCGAATGTGGAGGGTACGAAGATATGGATCATATAGTCTTCGTATGCCCCAAGTACCACAGAGCAAGGACCAAGCTTATTGATTCTCTCCGGAAACAGAAAGTGACGTTTACAACGCAAGTACGGGATGCGCTTGCTAGCCGCAACCCCGCGCTTGTAATACCTATTTATGACTTTTTAAGAGATATCAAGTATCGAATTTGATTATCTCCTTGCTATTTCTTCTTATTTTTACAACACAACCTCCATCAAAAAGTTTCACACTAATTCTGTTCTTTTTCTTCTTTCTTTTATTGATCTTTTTAGAGACACATGAATCATCGCTTCTTTCTGAGAGACATGATCCATCGAACATAGATAAAAGTTTTGATTTCTAAGAGATAAGGAACCTTCACACCTCAACGAATAGTATTAAGAATTGATATTTACCCATACAGAGAAGAATAATGTTATTGTTAGCCGTAGGTTTAAATGACATGTATTTTTAAATTGTATTCATAAACGAGAAAAGATGAGAGGGTTTTTATGCCTGTTTGAGGAGGAGCAGTCGGGATACAGACTCTACTCAAGCTGGCTTTTCCCTACTCCAAAAGATATTCGGCCCCGTTATGCTTTGCGGTTGGGCCTAAATAAATATTAGAGTATTAAAAAAAAAAATTTAATCACGAGCAATACCGGGAACGTTCATGTTGTGAAAGACAGACAGTTCGCTCTCCGGGATCAGGCGAAACAATCACCAGCACACAATTGGCTGCCCGGGATCAGGCGAAAAAATCACCAGCGCTGACGTTCACCAATGACACCAGCCAGCAGAGCGATTGCGATAACAAAAGAAAAATGCTGCTCCAAGAGACGATTTGAAAATGGATGTTCGTCGAAAGTACCGTTCCCTGCAATCTTAATACGTTTATTTTTATTTTACAATCTTGACTATGCTACTTGAATTTCTGCTTAGAACTAAGGATATGTTACTTTTTATTGTTACTTATATTTGTTCTGTGTTAGGCTTAAGTTTATATATTTATGTTAAAAGATATGGGGTTTTTATGCCTAATTGTTGGCTTTTCCCCATCACCCACATTTCATGTAAACCATTGTGTTGGATGAAATAAATAAATAAATAAATAAATAAAAGTGACGGTGCAGTATTAGAACTAGAAGTACTCTGATCTCTATTCAGTTGTGGAATAAATCTTTCGCTTTGCTAGGAGTAGAAGTGAATCATAGCGTGCATCATTAAATAATTTTTATTGTATCTAAGTTTACATTTTTTGAATTTAAATTGAAGGATTCTTAACAATTATTATACATAGGCTAGCAGCAGTTCTGTAGAAATATTTGAAACGATACCGCCGTGAAATTATTATAAAAGATTTACTACGTCACTACGAATCTAAAGCGGCATTATCCATCTGAAGGAGGAAAGTAAATTTGGATTGGTACACTATAATTCTTTGATCAGCTCCAAAAGAAGTTGCTGATTTCAATCACTTATCGGTGCACATCCTGAACAAAATCAAAGAATTATAACCTCAAAGGATGGATTCTGCCGATGAGTCATCATGTATGCTATGCGATGCCCCCAATACTGATGTGATATAGTACAGTGTTTTTTTTTTTTTTTTCAAAGGTGGCGGGGAAATCTGCAAACAGACACCTGAAAAGAGAACTCAGGGTGTGGGGATGAGACTAGGGGAGAGATGATGGGGTAGTTACACTCCCCCAGACACCTACTGATCCCTGTCCCGACCCACTAAAACCCCTCCAGTCTCCAGCCCTGGTCTTTCCGGAACGACGGTTAAGTATTACGTCGGGAAGTGGCTTTTGTGCGTGATGCACCCTCTTATAACCTCCTAGCTAACTACCTGGAGACTGGTAGTCAGCTACCACTGGCGTGTTGGTGATTGACCCGCCACACACGTTGTAGCTCCAGGACAATCTGGGAGGCGGCCGCACAGGCCGCGTTCCAGATGTCCGGGTCGTCGCACATCCTCCGGACAAGATTGTCCGGAGTAGTGCCAGGCCCGCTCACAGCCATCATGTTGCTCCTCGCTCTTACGAAACCGGGGCATACGAAGAAGACATGCTCTGCAGTCTCCTCCCTTCCACGCACTCGGGACACATGGGGGACCCCACGTGCCCGAACCTGTGCAGATATTGCCTGAAACAACCATGGCCTGACAGGATCTGTGTCAGGTGGAAGTTCACCTCGCCATGTCGCCTCCCGACCCAGCCGGATATCTCCGGTATAAGACGGTGCGTCCATCTGCCCTTTGTGGAATTAGACCATTCCCTCTGCCAACGGAGCATCGAGAATGACCTGGCGATGCTGATAGGCATCATGCCGGACAAGACACAGATTGCATCGTATGACACCGTCTGATACGCACTCACAACTCTCAGGCACATGAGCCTGTAGGTACTTTCCAGTTTACCGCGGTAACTGTTAGTACCTAGCGCTCTGGACCATACTGGCCCACCATACCTAAGTATGGACGAAACCACGCTGGCAAGAAGTCTTCGCTTGCTGCCATAGACCGCTGAGCTATTGGACATCATACGAGATAGTGCTGCAATAGCCGATGAGGCCCTCTTACAGGCATAGTCGACGTGGCTCCCGAACGTGAGTTTGTCGTCGACCATAACCCCCAAGAGCTTCAACGATCGCATTGAGGTGATGGTACAGTCTCCGACTCTGACCACCACCTGTTGCTCTGATTTACGGTTGTTCACAACCGTGACCTCCGTCTTATGGTGCGCAAGCTCCAGTTTCCTGGAGCGCATCCAGTCCTCGACCTTCCTTATGCAATGCGCAGCCGTCAACTCGACCTCTTCGATCGACTCGCCGTAAACCTCTAGCGTTATGTCGTCTGCAAAGCCGACGATCACAACCCCTACAGGAAACTTTAGTTTCAACACCCCGTCATACATGACGTTCCACAACACCGGACCCAGGATTGAACCTTGCGGAACCCCGGCGGTGATTGGGACGCACTTCTGACCCTCCTTTGTGTTGTAAACCAGTACTCGATTCTGGAAGTAGTTTTCCAGAATCTTGTACAGCGACACCGGTACGTGTATGCTCCTGAGCGCGAGCGCTATGGAGTCCCAACTGGCGCTATTGAACGCATTCTTCACGTCAAGCGTGACGATTGCGCAATAGCGTATTCCCCTTCTCTTGCGCTGGAGTGCTATCTCCGCCGTCTTGGTGACGGAGGCGATGGCATTCAGCGTGGACCTGCCCTACCGGAAGCCGAACTGGTTGCTTGCCAGACCGTTTACACCCTTTGTGTACCTCACGAGTCTGTTGAGGATAATCCTCTCAAGTACCTTGCCCGTCGTGTCTAGCAGGCAGATAGGCCTATATGCCGATGGGTCACCTGGTGGTTTCCCAGCCTTCGGCAGTAGGACCAATTTCTGCCGCTTCCACCTATCCGGAAAGAGGCACCCGCATAATCAATAACCATAAAACGTGCCTAACACCTAGTTCGGGATATAGTCCCGGCTGTATGGGGTATCGTTAAACCATATGGATTATAATCCGTTTATGGTTATTGATTATGCGGGCAGTCATCCAGGCACCTCTGCATGACTACTCGAAACAGCCCGGGGGCCGATTTTATCGCCAGCCTGATTGCTAGATTAGGGATGCCATCCGGTCCCGGTGCCTTGCTCACCTTTAGAGAGATGGCGATCACGATGAGTTCCTCATTCGTAACCCTTGCCTCCTCCTGAACCTCGACACGGCTGTCGTCGCCCACGGATTGGATGCTCGGCAGGTTGGCCGACCATCCCTGGTCTGTGTCTGAGATACTGGAACGTCGGATGTGGGACTCGACCGCCGAGGCCAAGGACTTGGCTCGTGCGCGGAAAGAGTCCCTCGATGATTCGCTCCAGCATCGCTGGTGATCGCTCTGCAGGCGCCAGCGCGCCTTTGGTCTTGGCCATTAAGATCCTGTAGGCGTCACCCCACGGGTTCGTATTGGCACTCGCGCATAGCCTATCGAAACAGGCCCTCTTGCTGGCTTTAACCGCACTTTTCAGCGTCGATCTGGCAGAACTGAATGCTGCGTGGCGCTCTGTCCTCTGTTCGTCTGTTCGCGCACGCTGCATCATCCGTCTCGCACGGAGGCACGCACTGCGAAGGTCCGCTATCTCGTCAGTCCACCAGTAGACCGGTGGCTTCCCATTCTTAGGTTGGCGAGTCCTAGGCATGGTGGCGTCGCACGCCTGAGATAGCATAGCAACTAGTTGGTCAGGCGTCGGGCGAAGCCGACTGCCCCCCTCGCGCTCTCGTCTAATTGCCTCTTCAAATACCTCGGCATCAAAATGCGATGTCTTCCACCCGCGGGCGAACGGAGTGTTGGCCCTACTCGTCGCTTGCCGCCTCTCGTTGTTGTCTACACTATAACAGACCGCCTGGTGGTCGCTATTAGTGTAGCCATCGTCTACCCTCCAGTTCTTGATCAGTCCTGGGCTAGAGAACGTCACGTCGATGATCGACTCCGCGCCATTACTGCTAAATGTACTTTTGTTCCCAACGTTGGCCAGATCTAGGTTGAGCTTTGCCAAAGCCTCCTACAGGTTCAGGTACAGTGTGATTCTTGCCATAAATGAGCGCATTTTTCCTGCGTCGGGGTAACGAAGGCAATTGAAGATCGTGACTGGAACTGTAAAAAATGCACTAAATAGTTGCTGGTTCCGAAAACGAACAAATAGTCGAAAAAGACTGGAAGCCGGAAATCCAAAAGTGATGGAGGATCTGAGCTCGAATTGAATACGTTGTTCACCACTTCATTACGAAAATTGGAAGAAGAGCAACGAATTAAGGAAAAAGAAATGGCAGAGGAAATGATTTTCCAAGAATGAAGGTTAGAAGTGGAGAGAATATTAAAGGAGAAAAAAAAGACAGACGGAGACTTAACTTCTCGAAGAGCGATTGTTACAAGAAAGAGAATCGAAAAAGCAGCAATTGGAGGAAGCAAATGTTGGAAAGACAGTTGGAAGAAGAAAGAACGTTTTTGGAGGAAAGAAAGAATATGCAGCAGGAATTTCAGGAAAAGCGAAAAAGATGATTGCAGAGAAGTACGTTAGGCAAGGCATTACATAAAATAAAGATAGACATGAATTTAAGGTTTAATTTTAAACTCCTTTTTTTCTCTAGACAAGTAGGTTTACAATTTTCCTACAATTATATTCACTTAACTGCGGAAGCAATTACAATCTTTTAATAAAATAAAGCTTAAAATATATGTAATAGTGTTGATATGTCACCGTTTGTGGCAGAACACACAATAATAATTCTCAATGAATATTAGTGAAAAATTGATGCATCACAAAACAATAAACAATATCGCACGCTTAGCCTTGGGGCTAATAGCGGTCTCGATCAACTCTAGATTAGTTGAGAGAA
The DNA here is from genome assembly GCF_029784165.1 of Wyeomyia smithii. Classification (NCBI taxonomy): domain Eukaryota; kingdom Metazoa; phylum Arthropoda; class Insecta; order Diptera; family Culicidae; genus Wyeomyia; species Wyeomyia smithii. The sequence goes on from NC_073696.1 coordinate 136,342,754, forward strand.
TTCGTTATCGATATTGTTTTTGGCACATTTTGTATGTGTAGGATAAGTACAACGATACACCGTGCCCCAGTGCTGAGTCGAGGAAATTTCCAGCTCGAAAAGATCCTCGACTCGATCGGTAATCGAACCCGATATCACAAGTATGTGGGAGAGCTAGCCGACCGACATCGCTAACCACAGAACCACGGGGACCACGATTGTAACTCATCACAAAACTTCCCCCTTTAAAAAAAAAATAGATAGACATGAAAAAAGGTATATGTTTTCTGGCGAAAAGATCGATTTTTGGATGCAAAAGCAGGGAGAAAATTCAAGACACGAATCCAAGAAAGGTGTAGAGGAGGAAAATATTATTGATGAAAATGAGGCTGAAGATAGCGATCAGAATTCTGAGGGAAGTTCTGTGATGAGTTACAATGATGATGTTCCTGAAAAGTACAAAACAGAGGAAACGCGAAGCCGAAATAGAATTCGCCATCCTACGAAATTACGTCTGCGGAAAATATAGCAGCTCGCAAGGCGATCTCGAAGCACTTAGCCGTGTTCAAAGGCGAACCGGAGGTGTGGCCTATATTTATCAGTAGTTTCCAATTTACAACAGAAGCCTGTGGTTTTTCAAACCTAGACAACCTCAAACGACTACAAGATAGTCTACAAGGGAATGCTCTAGAAGCGGTGCGTAGAAGGTTGGTACTTCCAAGTTCAGTCCCAGACGTCATATAAGACCTTCGCCGGTTATTTAGGAAGCGGTTGAAAACCCTTCTCACAAAAGTACGCAATTCGCCAGCACCTAGAGCCGATCGTCTGGACACATTTATTCAGTTTGGACTGACAGTAAAACAACTTTGTGACCACTTGGAAGCGGCAAATTTGAAGGAACACCTAAGTAATCCAATGTTAGTTCAAGAGCTAGTGGAAAAACTTTCTCCCAACTATCGGTTAGACTGGGTCCGATTCAAACGAGGGAAAAAAGGAACGCCTCTCTGGATGTTTACTGACTTTATGAACGACATCGTATCCGACGTGTCCGAGGTGACTGAGTTCGTTCCTCCTGGTATAAGGGAATCGTCATCGCCGTCGTTCAGTAAAGCGAATACAAAACGGAAGGAGTTTATGCATGTGCATAATGCTGTATCCAGCAGAACCGAAAATTATTCAGACATTAAAGGAGTCAAACCATGTTGGGTCTGCAGAAGTACAGATCATAAACTCAGATTTTGCGACGATTTTAAACGGATGTCCTTGGTTAACAGGTTCAAGGTGGTAAAGAAAAATAAATTGTGTACGCTTTGTCTTAACAATCATGGAAAAAGTACATGCAATTTCAAAATTCGCGCAATGTTGGTGGCTGCCGAGGCGGTCATCACCCATTGTTACATCGGGTTGAAGCAGCCGTTCAGATTTCTAATGTGAAATGCCACGCTCACGATCGAATAGGTCGATCAGTTTTTTCCGAATAGCACCAATTAGCCTACATTTTGGCGATCGCGTCGCCACCCTTCTGGCATTCTTTGACGAAGGGTCATCTGCTACGCTAATTGAGGAACCGGTGGCAAAGCAGTTGAATATTAAAGGGGTTGCAGAACCTTTGGTGGTCACGTGGACCTGAAATGTTAAAAATATGAAAATACATCAGTAAGAGCTAACGTAAAATTGTCTGCACGAGGATCTGACACCATGTTGCCATTGACATATGTACGCACTGTGAAACAGTGAATGTTGCCTGAGCAAGATCTACAGTCTCAAGAGCTAACGAATCGATACCCGCATCTTAGTAATATTCCCGTGGCAAATTATGAACGTTTTAGGCCCGGAATAATTACAGGTAAGTTCCGTTTTTGGCACGTTCCGATTTTGGCAACTTTTGGTTCCGTTTTTGGCAACACATTTTTGCCTTTCTCCTAGAAAGGTATAGCAATCATTGCAAAAAATAAAGGTATAAAAGTGCTCAAAAGGGCCGAATGTTGTATAACACTCGACTTAGTTCGACGAGCTGAGCATTTTCTGTATGTGTGTGTGTAACGCTCTCCCAATCTCACTCGATTTTCTCAGAGATGGCTTAGCCGATTTAAATGAAACTAATTGCAAATGAAAGGTCTAGTTGCCCCATAAGACCCTATTGAATTTCATTGTAATCGGATTTCTAGTTTAGAGGTTATCTATCAAAATGTAAAAATCACGAAACATCAATATCTCAGATACTACACAACCGATTTGAACAAAATTTATTTCAAATAAACGGGCTACCTGAAAAACCCTCAGCTTTTGAATTTTATGGAGGTTGAACTTGTGGTTCAGAAAATATGGAAAGAAACGTGTTCTGGAGACTGTTTAATCTCACTCATGTTTCTCAGAGATTGCTGGACCGATTTTCATAAAATCAGTGTCAAATGAAAGGTCTAGTTTTCCCATAAGACCCTATTGATTTGTTTTGCATTCGGACTATTACTTTGCCTGTTATGTTTAAAAATGTGAAATCCAGCTATGAAATGGAACATATTCCGAGGACTACTTGGACTCACTCACTTTTCTCAGAGATGGTTGAACTGATTTCCACAAAACTAGTGTCAAATGAAAGGTCTAGCTGCCTCATAACACATTATTCAATTTTGCTGTAATCGGACTGTAACTTCGTCTGTAATGTATCGAAATGTGAAAATCACGAAACTTCATTACCTTAGGGCGTTACCTTATCTTCAGCGGTGGTCCAAATCGTTGTTTTGTTCTTTTTTTTTCTGGAACAAACTCAAATTCACTGCTGCACCGGTGGTGTAAATTTTGTTTTATACCAGATCTAAATTGAAAAAATTTGAAACTGGTATACGTTTTGGTCTATTTTTGTCACTTTTTGGAACAAGAAATAGATCGTTCTAAAACCCTTTGTACGCTGCCAATAGATGGGTAAAATGTATTTCCATATAAGCGTTTTGCTAGTGTTGGGGAATAATCAAAACGAAGATTTTTTGTGACAATTCACAATTCATTTTTGTGGCTTTTCTGAAGAAAAAAGGTTCGTCGTTTTTGGCTTCAAGGAAACCGACCAGCAAAAGGGGGAATTCTGAAAGACCATAACCGTAGGTTCAACTACTTGGTTTGCAACCCTTAGCCACCAGGATGACAAATATGTTGGCTATTTGTTAATCGCCTTAATTATAGTGGGACTAGAGGAGACCTTGAGAGGCCAGAAAAATGTTTCGAGCAACTCGAACAAACTAAATGATCGCTGGGGGGCGTTATGTTCCGTTTTTCGTATTTTTTCGACTTTGCGGGTTAGATGAGCTGCAGGACACCTGACAATGACAGCTCCTTTTAGGCTTGAAGCATATCTGGCAGTATGTGACCTAATCGAAAATAGCGAAAATCGTTCGAATCGAGCTGCGCCACCAGCAATGCCACCCAATATCCTCAAAACCCAACCCAAGTTTGAAGAACTGCAAGATTTTGAAGGATTGATAAGACGAAAACGGAAGATGAACATCTACGCGATCAAATATAGCCCTACTTGTAGCAGAAATTTTTCGATCATACTAATCCATCCTGAGAAATGTCACTGACGCTCGGGTCAAACCGTCAAATCCATAAAGTCTTGTGGATATAAAGTGTCTTGCTAAAGTAATCGTTTAATGAGCGAAAAAATTAGCGAATTTCCGTTTGTTAAATATTAAGTGCTTTTTATTATAACAAGTCTCATTAACTGATAGCATGGGGTATTGAATTGTTGACAGTGAGACAGATGTCAGCTGTTTAAAACAACAAGATATACAACACCGGTGCGGAGAACGAAAAGTTGGTCTATATTAGCTGGTTTTATTCAGGTTTCGCTGGTGTAAATCTAGTATAAAGTTGTTTCAAGAATAGACCACCGCTGAAGATGCCCTTAGAAACTACACAACCGATTTGAACAACATTGATATCAGATGAACAGGCTAGTTAAGGGTTAACTGATGAATTATGATTGAATACGTGGTTTCAAAGTTTGGCTACCCCATACGTTCCCTTTTCATTCGATTATAATCGAACTTAAGCAACCGTTATGCAATAAATTGTTAAAACAACGAAAGTCTATAATCTAAAGTTTTACACGACTTATTTGAACATGATTAGTGCCATACAAACGAGTCATCTCTCAAACTTACAAATAACAAACTTCATAACAATAAAGTTATGGGAAGAAAAGAAACTCAAAGAATATTCAAAACTATACCTGCTTTGATCAATATATTTTGCCTCAACATGATTTGAATGTGGTATCGTACTATCTGAACGTTCCCGGTTTCGCTCATGATTAAATTGTTCGAAATTAAGAGTCATTTCTCTTATTTCGCTATTTCTTAAGCGCTAACATTACGTCAAATTTCATATTTTATACTTCAATTACAACATCAATATTTTAGACCTCAAAGAGTGAATGTACCTTTATTGGATTTAAGCATTCATGTAAAATTATTTTTACAAGTTTGAATGAGAAAGGCTGAGTCTGACAGCTAGGTGGATTAATTTAGGTTTTTTTTTCTAATTCTTCCTAATCTTTTACTGATTGGCGCCTCAAAACTGGTTCTCATATTTCTCTACAAGTGTAAATACATACAATAAATGACACATCTTGGACTAATCAACTGAGAGGCTGGCAAGGTTCTCTTTGAATTTAATGAACGTTTGTGAGTGTGTAGGCCTTACTACACTAGAAAACTTTACATACTTTTTGCCTTTCTCCTAGAAAGGTATAGCAATCACTGCAAAAACTAAAGGTATGAAAGTGCTCCAAAGGGCCGAATGTCGTATATCACTCGACTCGATTCGACGAGCTGAGCATTTTCTGTATGTATGTATGTATGTGTATATGTGTGTGTGCGTGTGTGTGTATGTGCAACTTTTTTTCTCACTCAATTTTCTCAGAGATGGCTGGACCGATTTCCGTGAAATCAATTGCAAATGAAAGGTGTAGTTACCCCATAGGTTGCTATTGAATTTCATTGTAATCGGATTTTTGGTTTAGAGGTTATGTATCAAATGTAAAAATCACGAAACATCAATATCTCAGAAACTACACAACCGATTTTAACAAAACTGATGTCAAATGAACGGGCTGTCTCCAGAACTCTTAACTTATAAATTTCATAATGATTGAACATATGGTCCAAAAGTTATGTGAAGAAATGTTTTCTAGAGTCTGTTTAAACTCACTCATTTTTCTCAGAGATAGCGGAACCGATTTTCACAAAATTAGTCTCAAATAAAAGGCCTAGTTGTCTCATAGGTTGCTATTGAATTTCGTTGTATTCGGTTAGTAACTTTGTCCGTTATTTTAAAAAATGTCAAATCACGTTATAAAAGCAAAGCATATACCAAAGACTGCTCAAACTCACTCACTTTTCTCAAAAATGGCTAGACCGGTTTTCACGAAATTAGTTGAAAATGAAAGGTCTGGTGGTCTGTAAATTTTATTGTAATCGGATTTTTAGTTTAGGCACCGTGTTTCAAAATGTGAAAATCACGAAATTTCATTATCTCAGAAACTACACAACCAATTTAAACGAAACTAGTGCCAAATGAACGGGATGTCTTGAAAATCCTTAACTAATGATCAAACATGTGTTTCAAAAGTTTTTAAAAGAAACGTGTTCCGGAGGCTTTGAAACTCACTCATTTTCTTAGAATAAGCTATATAATTTTTTTTAAAAATTGTTTATACACGATATGTATAAAAGAAAGAAATCACGTTTTGAAAAGAAACATATTACAAAGACTGCTTGAGCTCACTCAATTTTTGCAGAATGTTTGGACAGATGTTTACTAAACTGGTCTTAAATAAAAGATCTAGTTGCTCATAAAACCTTATTTAGTTACACTGTTATCGGACTTTAACTTTGTCCGTTATGTATCATATTGTAAAAATCACGAAACTTAATTACCAGAGAAACTACACTACATATTTGAATATAGTGGGACTCAAATGACCAAATAAACTTTTCTTCAAAACCCTTAACCAATGAACTACATAATGTTTGAACATGTGGTTCAAGGAGGTTAGGGATAAGTCATACTATACCCAGATTTTTCCAAATCTGTATCATATTTTCGCTAATTTTTCGCTTTACCGGCTGCACACACTGTCTGCCTTTAATGAACTTGAATGTTAACGGGTAAAAGCCGTTGTTAAATATAGAAATTAATTCGAAAAAATGCAGCCCTACGGAGCACCTTCCATTGTTGTGTCGCACTCGCAGGCATGACTCAGACTGGCTTTAGTCTCGATCACACAGGTCTATAAGAGTTATCAGCATCAGCTGACTCTCCTGTGTGTGATGAGACATTCCTTTCAGTCGCATAACGCCTGCACAGCAGTGTGTGTAGTTAGGGATGAGCAATAGAATAAGTCGGCAGTGGATTTTTCGCGTGATGTATTTGAAACATATTTATTTCATGGTACTTGCATGTGTAAGTGTTAATGTATGCTCCTATGTGTGTGAATCCTAGGTTTTGAATGTTCGATATGCTTGTGCTGTTGGCTACCAGAAATTCGTTATTTAAAGTGGAGAATAAATCCAGCAGAAATGTTCAGGGTGTATTTTTTTTTTAAATTGGAGTGTTGTGTAATTCTATTTTAACAAATAATAAGTTCAAATGAGAAAGGCTGATCTCACCGCTAGGTGGATTAATTTGGATTTTTTATTGAAAATTCATCCAGACTATCATTTGAAAAGGTTTGAACCTCTTTTCCAGAAATAGATATATCTAAACAGAGTTGAGAATTTTCACTGTCAGCAACGGAATATCAGTTAAAATTGAAGGCTGTGAATATCGATGTCAGCACGAAAGAGCTAGAAATGAAATTACTTTCAGGTTCAATCGGTTGACAGTGGTAATGCTGACTACTGCGATTTCGCACGCGCATCGTTGTTTTAGCGATGTTCAGTCTAAATCCGAGAGGATGAAATTGCGTAATGTGATATTCATTCTGTAGTTTCTAAATTTCGCAGCTCTATATCTAAATAATGAAAAACCAAGAAATGATTTGAAAAAAAGGTCATCTAAGATTTTTTTAGACACTAATTTTTAGAAAGACAATTCACACTCTTAAGGAGAAAATGTTAAAAAAAGGCATGCATTTTTTGTTAATAAAAAATAATTCCCATATTTTCTTCTTGTTTATAAATGATGAATAATGAAAGTTTTGTCTCCAACTTTAGAAACAAAAACTCAACAAAATGTAAAACAAGACAAAGAAAGTACTGTTTATCGGAATATTTTTTATTAAAAAAGTAAGCTATAAAATATTTGTTACAACCAAATTTCCACAATTTCGACAAAAAAAAAAACATTGATGCGAAATGGAGCGTATAATCACGAAAATACAAAAAAAAATTCTTCACATTTTGTTTGGTGAATAATATTTCCTAATTTTTTCCACGTTGTTGTCTTTGTACATATTTTGGACGCTGTTCCATGGAACAGTCTGTTTAATTCGTTTGGTTATAATTACTTGAAGAGATTAAATAATAACGAAACTTTTTCCACAAAGCTACCTCTCTCAAACGCAATTGAGCACTACACTCAATAATACCCAATGACTCTTCAGCAATAGGACAAGAAAAAGAAGAATATATGGGACTAATCCTTCGTTGCGCCTTGAGTGATCAGTTGCATTTTCACTCGTGAGACAAAATTTAAGACACTTTAGGGTGAATGTAATGTCTAACTAATATTTAAATGTTGTCTATCAATATTCAAAATGATAAAAAAGCGAAAAATTCTCAGAAAAAAAATATTCCGTTTTAGACACTGTTCCGTTTTTGGCAGCTGAAAATCGAGGAGCATGTTGCCAAAAACGGAACATACCTGTATAGGTTTAGATAATTTACACATTTTAGCACCTCTTAACTCGCGCGTCGGTCCAGCAGGAGAGCCAATCGCTGTGTTCACGAAAATAGGCTGGATGATAAACGGGCCTGAGCCCCGGAAAATGACTGCAGAAGTAAGCCTGAATTCTCATTCATACGAAGCGATAACGAATGAACGGCTTCACGATCTAATTCGAGATCAATATGTTGTAGAAAACTTAACCACTCCTATCGAAGGCTTATTGGAATCTTCGGAGAATCAACGAGCACGAGCAATTCTCAAAGCCACTACAATTCGCGTTGATGACCGTTTCGAAACGGGTTTGCTGTGGCGTGCTGACACGCGCCATTTTCCTGATAGTTACCCAATGGCTGTCCGAAGATTGATATCATTGGAGAAAAAGCTGGACAGGGATCCAGAATTGTTTCAAAGCGTACATCAGCAGGTTCGTAACAAAACAAAAGGTTATGCGCACAAAGTTACTGAGAAGAAACTAGCGGAGTCTCAACCTACCACTATTTGGTACCTTCCGCTGAACGTGGTACGAAACCCACGAAAACCAGGAAAGATTAGGCTTGTTTGGATGCAGCAGCCACCGTAAATGGGATTTCTTTAAACAGCAAGCTATTAGCGGGTCCAGATATGTTTCAGTCTCTGCCAGCGGTCATCAATCGTTTCCGAGAGCGATGAATTGCCTTCGAAGGCGATATACAAGAAATGTATCATCAGATACGCATTCGCTCTGACAACAAACAAGCCCAACGTTTTCTGTTTCGCTCCAGTCCGAACGACAAACCAGAAGTTTACGTCATGGACGTCGCAACTTTTGGATCTACCTTTTCTCCCTATATCAACGCAGCGGAGTTTGCTGAGGAATTTCCGGAAGCAGCTGCAGCAACAATCAACAATCATTACGTTGATGACTATTACGATAGTGCCGATTCTGTAGAACATGCTTACAAGATCGCAAGGGATGTTAAATATATATCACGGTGGTTTTCATCTAAGGAATTGGGTTCCCAATTCAGCGGAATTTCTTGAAGCCATGGGAGAACCAAGCGAAAATTCTGCTGTTTACTTCAATCGAGACAAAAGCACGATGGTCGAACGGGTTTTGGGAATCACATGGGACCCATCAGAGGATGTGTTTCGTTTTTCAGTTCGGGAGGCATATAAACCAGTGCTTCATGGCATCGAGAGACCAACAAAAAGAATAGTACTTAGCTGCGTGATGTCGGTGTTTGACCCTCAAGGTCTTCTTTCCCCTTTCACCGTGTTTGGAAGAATGTTGATTCAGGATTTATGGAGAACCGGTTGCGACTGGGACGATCTAGTTGATGATAGATCCCATGAGAAATGGACACGTTGGACTAAAGTATTGCCGCAAATTGCTGCCATCAAAGTTCCTCGGAGTTATTTCGGTGTAGCAAAATTGTCCGAAATAAAGAAAATTCAACTTCATATTATAACAGATGCGAGTAAAGGAGCGCTAGGGTGTGTTGCTTACTTTCGAGCGATTGTGGAAGGAAATGTGCGATGCGTGCTGGTGGCAAACCGCGTGAAAGTCGCACCTTTGAAACCTGTCTCTATCCCTCGTCTACAGTTGCAAGCAGCAGTCGTAGGAGCCAGGCTGGCATCCGCAGTACGAAAAAACCATTCTTTCGATATTGAAACGCAATTCTTCTGGTCGGATTCAACCACTGTTCCCTCGTGGATCAGGTCAGACCATCGTCGTTATAAAGAGTACGTAGGACATCGCGTGGGTGAAATTTTATCCATCAGCCTGCTGCCTGAATGAAAATGGATTCCCACAAAACTGAACGTGGCCAATCAACTGACGAAATGGACTAAGGACCCGGAGATGAACGCTGCTTCCACTTGGTTCAATGGACCAGATTTCATGTACCTTGGAGAAGAAAACGGGTCAAACCAAAGGGTGGTTCAGGCTGAAACAGAGGAAGAAATAAAGGTACATCTTATGATTCACGATGTTGAGGTGCCGGCAGCAGTTATAAAAGTCGAGCGTATATCAAAATGGAACATCTTGGTTCGAACGATAGCAAGCGTCTGTCGTTTCCTGTCGAACTGTAAGAAGAAAATAAATCGTTCACCACTAGAGACGTTGAGAGCTTCGCTTAGACAAGCGAATCTGCTAAAATCAATTAAATATCCAGTAGTAATAACCCCCTTAAAACAGCATGAACTAGAAAAGGCAGAGCAGACGGTTTTTAAAATGGCACAAATTGCTGTTTTTGAGTCTGAATTTAAAATTCTCAAAAAGAACGCAGAATTACCGATGAACAAGTGGTTGGAGCTAGAAAAATCTAGCTTGCTTTATAAACTTGCTCCGTTAGTCGACGGCCAAGGAATTATTCGTTCTGAAGGCCGTATTGAGAGAGCCGAGTTTTTGCCATTTGACTTAAGGTTTCCTATCATACTACCAAAGGATCATATCAGCAAAACTCGTCCAGCGTTTTCATGAAAAATTTGGACATGGTGGGCGTGAAACGGTTAAAAATGAACTTAGGCAGCGTTTCTTGATACCGGAAGTAGGAGCAGTAATTGCAAAAGTTGCCAAGACGAGCGTTTGGTGTAAGGTAAAGCGAAATCACCCGGAGACTCCTAGAATGGCAGCTCTTCCTGTTCAAAGACTTATGCCCTACCTGCGCTGTTTCAGATGTGAGCGTGGATTATTTAGGGCCATTTACGGTAGTTGTGAACAGGCACAGGGAAAAACGGTGGATAGTCTTATTCACATGTTTAGGAGTACGAGCAGTTCATCTGGAAGTAGCTCATTCACTGACTAAGCAATCTTGTCTCATGGCAATTCGCCGTTTCATCTGCCGACGTGGTACCCCTTAGAATTTTTTTCTGATAATGGGACGAATTTGATGGGTGCGAGCAAAGAGTTAAAGGCGAATATGCAGGCAATCGGAGAAGAGAGTGCCAATGAATTCACATCAGCTCGTACGAAGTGGACATTTAGCCCCCCAGCTACTCCTCATATGGGTGGGGTGTGGGAAAGGCTTGTTCGGTCAGTAAAGGCAGTCTTGTCAGTTCTAGATGATGGACGACGATTAACATGTGAAGTTTTATTAACATCAATAACCGAAGCCGAGAATATAGTGAACTCACGTCCTCTTGTTTACGCATCGCAGGCGTTGACAAAAAATAATTTTCTTCGGGGAGTGTCTCCCAATGAACCACGGCAAGGGACACCACCCACGTATCCAGCAAAAGCTTTAAGAGATTCGTTCCATCGATCACAGCAGTTGATTGAAGAAATGTGGAAAAAATGGATTCGTGAATACGTTCCGTCAATTAATAAACAATCAAAATGGTTTGCTGAATCCAAAAATTTGCAAGTAGGCGATCATGTATACGTCGTAGGAGGAAATAAACGAAAGTGTTGGGTCCGTGTAATCGTCGAAAACCCAATAATGTCGGGTGACGGGAGGGTTCGGCAAGCGTGGATTCGAACCAATAGCGGTCTCTGCAAGCGAGTAGCGCAAACCTGGCTGTCTTAGAGATAACTGATAGTGACACTGAACCGGAAGTGGCCTTCGGTACAGGATCACGGGTAATACCGGGAACGTTCATGTTGTGAAAGACACCACAGGGCATTCAGTTTGCTCTCCGGGATTAGGCGAAACAATCACCAGCACACAGTTGGCTGCCCGGGATCAGGCGAAAATATCACCAGCGCTGACGTTATCACCAATGACACCAGCCAGCAGAGCGATTGCGATAACAAAAGAAAAGTTACGGTGCAGTATTAGAACTAGAAGTACTCTGATCTCTATTCAGTTGTGGAATAAATCTTTCGCTTTGCTAGGAGTAAAAGTGAATCACGGCGCGCATCATTAAATAATTTTTATTGTATTTAAGTTTACATTTTTTGAATTTAAATTGAAGGATTTTTATCAATTTTTAATCAATTTTATTATACAAAGGCTAGCAGCAGCCGTGAAATTATTATAAAAGATTTACTACGTCGAATCTAAAACGGCATTATCCATCTGAAGGAGGGAAGTAAAATTGGATTGGTACACTATAATTCTTTGATCAGCTCCAAAAGAAATTGCTGATTTCAATCACTTATCGGTGCACATCCTGAACAGTTCAAATAGTACAATACATTTTGGTCAACAAATATCATTTCTTTCAATAACTCTTGAACCACGTAGAAAATTGTTATAAAATTTGTTACTTGTACGTTTGAGAGACAGCCCGTAGTTATGTTCATATAAGTTGTCGAGGTTAATAGATTTCCGTTGTTTTCACATTTTAATACATAATGGTTGAAATAAAAGGTCCAGCCATGCCATCTTCGGGAAAACGAGTGAATTGGAAAAATCATCGGAACATGTTTCTTTTCACAACTCTTGAACCACATGTCTAATCATTATAAAATTCTTTATTTAACCCTTAACTAGCCCGTTAACTTGATACCATTATTGTTCAAATCGGTTGTGTAGTTTCTAAGATAATGAAGTTTCGCGATTTTCACAGTCAAAGTCAAAGTTACTGTCCGATTACAATGAAATTTAATAGGATGTTATGAGGCAGCTAGACCTTTTATTTGACACTTATTTTGTGAAAATCGGTCCAGCCATCTTTAAGAAAAGTGAGTAAGTTTAAGTATTCTTCGGAATATGTTTCTTTTCATAGCTGAATTTTACATTTTTAAACATAACAGGCAAAGTAATGGTCCGATTGCAAAACAAATCAATAGGGTCTTATGGGGCAACTGGACCTTCCATTTGACACTGATTTTATAAAAATCGGTTCAGCCATCTCTGAGAAACATGAGTGAGATTAAACAGTCTCCAAAACACGTTTCCTGCCATAACTTTTGAACGACATGTTCATTCTTGATAAAATTTAAAAATTAAAAGTTTTTTAGGTAGCCCGTGCATTCGAAACTTATTTTGTTCAAATCGGTTGTGTAGTTTCTGAGATATTAATGTTTTGTGATTTTCACATTGTGATACATAATCTCTAAACTAAAAATCCGATTACAATGGAATTTTAATAAGGTCTTATAGGGCAATTTATTTCATGAAAATCGGTCCAGACATCTCTGAGAAAAGTGAGTGAAAATAAAAATTTGCACACACACACACACACACTCACACACACACATTCAAACACACACACACACTGACACACACTGACACGCACATACACACACACACACCGACACACACTGACACACACACATACACTGACACACACACTTACACACACACACTCACACACACACACACCGACACACACACACAGCGAAAATACTTAGCTCGTCGAACTGAGCGAGTGATGGGCCTTTGGAGCACTTTTATATCTTCGGTTTCGCAAGTGTTTGCCATACCTTTCTAGGAGAAAGGCAGAAATAGGTTGGTGAAACAGAGCATATGTTGTCTTAGCTTGGTTTAGCATTCATCACGAAATGTACCGTACCTGGAATTGTAGATACTTTGTTATTCGAGTTTATTTATAATGTGCATATTACCAATTAACTCGAGAGCTGGCAGCACAGCCAGTTAATCAAGTCCGCGTTTTTATCCGCTCCGATCATTTCACTCTTTTATTGTGTCATTAACAAGATGTGTCGATGAAAGGCCTAACAAGCCAGTCATCGTAGGTTCGAGTCTAGGCTTGGGAAAAACTGTTAGTGTCAGTAGGATCGTAGCGCTAGCCCCGCAATTGTCCTGTACACTAAACAGTCGGCTGCGAAGTCTGTGTTTAAAAAAACAGAAGGTCAAGTTCCGAATCGGAATGTAGCACCAGTGGCGATTTTTGAGAAATTACTGAAACAAGGAGACCATTTTGTTGTGTGTATGAGTTTCGTGTTCGTGTGAAGGAGATGTACTCGTGTGTGTCAATTTGATTGCATATTGCTCATCTCATCGTCAAAGCATAACACCAAGAGATAAGTAGAAGTTTGTTTGTACTATTGTAATAGGATGCATGTGTAATAATTTTGTATTTTACAGTTGAAAGATTTTGTTGATCTTTTTTGAGAACTCATATCTTATCAGATCTCATTCCATAATTTCGTTTACTGGTACACGAGTGGAGTATGAAAAACAAGTAGGTACTACCGTTTTCCAATTGGATACGAATAATTTTTTTTTCACCGAAAATGTCCGGGGTCTGGAAAGCATTACCCGGTCCGTTCCGAATTTCGGATGGCTTTGTTCCGGTCCGGTCCAAAAAATAATCGGACTTTGAAGGTTCCGGTCCGATCGGACTTCGGACCGGACCGGACCGGATCCTACCCGGTCCGATGTCGAACACTATCGCTGAGTTATCGTTTTAGGTGTAATACCGGCTATGCCTAGCGATTACTATGGCGCTAGGTTCGTGCGACGTTTAATGTCGAATTCGTTACTTTGGTGTTACACTCTTCCACTGGAATTGTTCGTTTGCGGTTTCGAGCTGCGTCAGAACTTGACTTGCATCGCTTAAGAAAGTGTAGCACGCAAATTGAATAGTATATTTTGTTATATAATATTAAATAACACCATTTACTTTAGATTGCTAGTTGAGTGTTTGTGATATACAGTCGTGGAGGAAATAATAAATACACTTGCAGTGTTGGAAAATTTTTAATATTTGCACAGTGATTTTAATTGTTGTATGATGTTATGTTACGTCATTACGATCTGCAGACACTCTTTTTAAAAGAGGAACAGAGAAATAACTGGAGATATTTCTGTGTCGGTGATTCCGAATTTTTTTTTGCGTTAGTGTTTTTAAAGTGGCGAAAAAAATAAATACACTATTGAAATATTGAAATATCGCTAGCAAAGTGACCTTTTACGTTGCAAAAGTCACTTTCAATATTTCGTAAATGCTACTTTACTACATTTTGCTTAATTTTGTGTACTTGTTTTATGATTTTTCGAGCTTTTGAATAAATGTTGAAACAATTTCATTTAACCACGTTGAAATCTTGTCGATTTGTATGACAACTAACTCTTGATTGCGATTGTTTTGGCATTATATAAATCAACTTAGAACTCTGTCTTGTTCGATATGCATTTTTGCATTTTTATGAACTTTCGAGCTATGAATGCATAAAACTTTGCCAGTTTTTATACTCAGTAGGTATCTTAGCTTAATTTTTCGAGAAGTAAAAAAAAAATCAGCGCGAAACTCCGTGTCCCTGCGCGTCTGCGTCGGTAAGAGGGAATAAAGATGTCGTTCATATTGCTCCGATGTAAACATGTCTTCGGCCCTGGATTTTCGGTGTGTTGTGACTACCAACGGGGGTCTATTCCAGCACGTTGCGATTCAGAGTGAGAGTCGTTCGTTCAGTAAATATACGTAATATATACGTTAGGGTGGGGAAAAATGATCGGTTCTCCAGAACCAAGTTTTTTTGGTTCCTTTTGGGGCCCCAAACAACCCCGAGCTTATCGGAAGTCGGTTGGTTTTGTCTCCGCTCCGCGCATTGCATTACAAATTTGTATGAAAATTTATATGTGAAACCCTACTTTTTGCATTTACCTTTCTAGAGAGCTCAATAATGATCTAATAATGCACTACATTATGTAAAAGTATAGTATTTTAGAAGCCTAACAACTTTGCAGAAGGCACTGAAGAGCTAGAATGTCCCCAAGAAGAGCTATAGCTGTTCAAAGTTGGGTATGTCGATTTAAATGCAGAAAATCTTGTTTTCTGCCTACAATACCAATGTACCGGCGCCAGTAGCATTCCCATCAGAAATAACCTGTCGTAACGAGTTTATACATTCAGCTGGATCGAATAAACAAATTCAGGTCAATATTCTAGGCTTAGGTAGAATCTACAACGTGTTCCAGAGGTTACTTCTGATGGAAATCTGACTGACGCCGGTACACTGGCAGTGTTGGCAGAATAAATGATTTGCAACATAAATTTCGACATATTCAACTTTGAACAGCTCTAGTATTTTTTTTGAAACACCCTAGCTCTTTAGTGTCTTCGGCCAAGTTGTTAGGCATCAAAAAACCTACCATTTGAAGTAATGAAACCTATGGTTTGAGCCAATTTGAGATCTTTAGAATGGAAAATGCAAAAACGTTGGCTTTCCCATACAAATCTCCATATAAATTTGAAATGCAATGCGCCAAGCGGAGACTAAACCAATCGACTTCCGATAAATTTGGGATTGTTTGGGGCTCCAAATAGAACAAAAAACTTGGTTCTGGCTTTCTGCTATCAAGTTTCGTTTTTTCCATATAACGATTCCTACCCTAATATACGTGTTGTATACCTCTACTGAATATGAATGTGCGAGTGAAATGGGAATTATATCGAAAGCTTGGCGGAGGTGAAAAGCAATGCCGTATTTGCCAACGTTATGGCCATGGTTCAAAATTCTGTAACATTGAACAAAAATGCCTCATTTGTGGAGACTCTTCTAAAAAAAAGGACACATGTCCTGTGAAAGGGAGTACAAATTTACGCTGTGCGAATTATAACGGCAACCGTATGTCAAATTTTTACCAATGCCCACTCCGGTTAGCATTTGTTAAGGCAAGGCAAGGTAAACAAAATTCAATTTCCCAATCAAAACAAAATTCTCCAAGCTGTACCGCTGTACCAGCCATTTTTTCTACTCCTTTTCATACCCGTTTAACGTAAGCACAGGTAACAGGTAGTTCGAACATTATTTCACCTAATGTCGGTAATTCGAAAATGACCGTTAATATGGTAGGTCAACAAAACACGGTAATAATAAAAATACATTGATTACCCCACCTTAAATTGCTAACGAAAATATTTTTTCTAATGCCAACTGCCTCGGGCCTATTACGGCAGGTAAACTTTCTTTTCTGCAACAATCAATGCTCGATCTTATGAACGCCATGTTGCAGGCAAGTTCCATATTTGGAGCAAGTCAAATTGGAACGAATTTTACACTTAAAATTTTTTAAATTTTAGAGGTGATTTACAAAAACTCACCAGAAATCGTTTAAAAATTTTTATAATCGGCGATTTTAACGCTAAACACCGTTAATGGAATAATTCTCAGTCAAAGTTTGTTCCTCAGGATACTATTCTATTTTATTTCCGAATAGTCCTACATGTTTTTCTTCTGTAAGAAATCCATCAACAATTGATTTGGTGCTAACAGATCAAAGTCATGTATGTAGTGAATTGATCACACATGCTGATTTTGATTCTGACCATCTTCCAATAACTTTTTCTATATCACATGAATCAGTTTTAAACCCTATGAGCTCAATTTTTAATTATCACAAGGCTAATTGGGAAAGATATAAAACTCATATTGAGAGTAAAATGTGCAATTATTGATGCCAGAAACTATTCTCTTCCAAAGGCTCAAGTGAAATTTGATACACCAATAATTGACGAAAATCTTCAACTTCTGATTCGTTTGAAAAATGTCCGCAGACGTCAATATCAACGTTCTCGTGGACCTGTTTTTAAAACTATTTATAAAGATTTACAGAAAGAGATTATATATAGATTTACTATTCTGAGAAATCAAAATTTTGAGACAAAAGTTGAAAAAATGAAGCCATGTTCAAAACCCTTTTGGAAGCTGTCGAAGATTCTTAAGAAACCTTCAAAGCCTATTCCAGTTTTAAAAGATGGTGAACGTTTTCTTGTGTCCAATGAACAAAAGGCTCAAAGACTTGCTCAGCAGTTTGAATGTGTTCATATTTCAAATTTGAATTTTGTGAGACCAATTGAAAATGAAGTCACATGCCAATTTGATTTAATTTCTTCCCAGAATTTTTTACCTGCAGAAATAATTGAAACTAACTGGAATAAGATTAAGTCAATTATTAAAAATTGGATCTAAAAAAATCTTCAACATATGAAATTTTGAACATATTAATCAAACATCCCTGAGAGCACAACGGAATTTTTTAGTAAAATTTTTCAATTTCTGCTTCAAAATTGCATATTTTCCCAAATTATGGAGAAATTCAAAAATAACTCCAATTTTAAAGCCAGATAAGAATCCAGCTGAGGTTTCAAGTTATCGACCAATCAGTTTGCTTTCTTCAATAAGTGCACTGTTCAAGGGAATTATTCTTAACAGGATGACGCCACACGTCAATGAAAATTCAATTTTTGCAGATGAACATCATGATGATTTCGCCATGGGCATTCCACTACTCATCAATTGCTCAGAGTTACTAATATGATACGAGCTAACAAATCTGAAGGTTATTCCACTGGAGTTGCTCTTTCAGACATAGAAAAAGCATTCGACAGTGTTTGGCATAAAGGTTTGATTGCGAAATTGTAAACTTTTAATTTTCCAACTTTCCTAACCAAAATTTTTAAAAATTATCTTACTGATCGAACTCTGCAGGTTGTCTATCAGAATTCAAAATCTGATAGATTTCCTGTCAGAGCATGTGTGCCTCAGGGCTCAGTTTTGGGTCCAGTCCTGTACAACGTATTCACTTCAGATCTTCCTGTTTTGCCTCCAGGATGCATAAAGTCATTGTTCTGTGATGACACAAGTCTTCGTGTCATATGTAGTCTGTTGCAGAAAAGTTTAGATATTTTTTCTTCCTATACTTGCAAAAGTGTCATTCGCTTCTCTGCTTTCGCTGCGATAAGAAGCAAACGAGCATCGCTCCGTATAGATTTACCCGTACGAATCAGAACAATACTGCTTTGTGTGAATACGGTACGCGCGTGTTGCTTGTGTTTTTTTCTGCCGGTGTTTGGACAACAAAAACCATCAGCAGCAATAGCAAATCACCCGCGCCGCCAGGCGCTTCTCACCTCCTAGCGGTGTAGAAGACAGTGTATTGTGTGCAGATGGTACACGTATTTTTTTGGTGATTTCAGTACCAGTTCTGTAATACAAAAACCGCCCAGCAAACGGAACAAATTCCTCGCGTCGCCGGGCGCTGGCTAACCCCTAGCGCTGCTTCAGCCCGCCGAAGAAGATTCCTGATCGCGATTCATGCCAAGACGCTCAATCCGGATTAATCCAACTAGCAGCCAGGAGGGCGCGTAGGCAAGAGATTAAAAAAGTCTGGTGAAGTATTGTTTTCATTATTATTATTTTTTTTTTCAAATACCCTTGTCTTTTTGCCTTTCTCCTAGAAAGGTATAGCAATCACTGAGAAAACCAAAGGTATAAAAGTGGTCCCAATGGACGAATGTCATATACCACTCGACCTCTTTCGACGAACTGAGCATTTTCTGTATGTATGTGTGTATATGTGCAACTTTTTTTTTCTCACTCACTTTTCTCAGAGATGGCTGGACCGGTTTTCATAAAATTAATTGCAAATGGAAGGTCTAGTTGCACCATAGGTTGCTATTGAGTTTCATTTGTAATCGGATTTTTAGTTTAGAGGTTATGTATCAAAATGTAAAAATCACGAAACATCAATATCTCAGAAACCACATAACTGATTTCAATAAAATTGGTTTCAAATGATTGGACTGTCTCCAAAACCCTTAACTTTTAAATTTCGTTATGATTGAGCATATGGTTCAAAAGTTATATAAAGAAAAGTTTTCCTGAGGTTGTTTAAACTCACTCATTTTTTTCAGAGATGGCTGAACCGATTTTCACAAAATTAGTGTCAAATGAAAGGTCTAGTTGCCCTATAGGTTGCTATTGAATTTAATTGCAATCGGAGTGTAACTTTGTCCGTTGTTCATAAAAATGTGAAATCACATAATGAAAGTCAACATACTGACTTTCGCCTAGCGATCACTGGCTAATTAAAAGGTAGAAAAGTGATCCAAATGGCCGAATCTCATATACTACTTGACTCAGTTCGACGATTCGAGCATTTTCTGCATGTATGCATGTATAGGTGTATATGTTTGTGTGTGTGGGTGTGTACGTATGTATGTGCACCTTTTATTTGCACTCACTTTTCTCAGAAATGGTCTTACCGATTCTTTCTACCTTGGTGTCAAATGAAGGGTCCGTTTAGGTTGCTATCGAATTTCATTGTAATTAAACTTTTAGTTTTTGGGCTGTGTCAGAATGTGAAAATCGCTCTTATATCTCAGAAGCTATGAACATAGTTGAATTCAAATTAATGGGCTTTTGAACCCTTAAACAATGAATTACATAATGTTTAAACATGTGGTATGAAAGTTATAGAAAGAAACCTAACCCGCAGACTGTTTAAAACTATATCTACGATCAAAATATGTGACCTCAACATCATTAAATTTTTTTTTTCTTCATCTATAGTTTATTCGACACGGCACAAATACAATTCAATGTTTAACGGCGCCAATTATATCTGGTAGCTTACTTTCTAAAGTATCTTAATAACTAAAAGCAAATTTTTTATCCTCGCTGCCGACTACCAGCTGAAACTAAATCTAACTTAAAGCTAGAATATTTTGCATTAAAAGCACAGGTTTGCTGTTTGATGGTTTTCATTGCCATAGGTAAGCAGCATATTAAATGTGTTCCGCTGCTGGGCCAAGATATTACGGACTGGCATATTGGGTTGTTTCCATCGGGCCTTGAGAGTATCGTGCGGGTCTGATTGCTGTTTCCGGATCCGGGGTCTTGACGTGTTCTTGTCGTTTGGTTGGATGTAGGCGGAAGGGGATAGGACTAAACTGGGGCGTGGATGGATTTCAGGAAAACGTATATAAGGGACATGTAGGATAGGTCACGGCTCGCCAAGACATCACGAACAGGAACAGCCGGCTGCCTACCATCGGCCTGCAGGGAAGCTATTAATCTAGACCTGGCGTCACGGTGTACAGGGCATGACCAAACAACGTGTTATATGTCGTGATAACCTTCACCACAGGCACAGATACCACTCTCCCCGAGCCCAACACGACGGAGATGCGCGTCAAATCTATAGTGATTGGACATAAGCCGGGACATCACGCAAATGAAATCCCGACTTACATCCAACCCCTTGAACCACGGGTTCGTCGATACCTTGGGGATTATGGAATGTAACCACCTTCCCAGTTCCCCCTTGGTCCAAGAATTTTGCCAACTGATGATCGTATTCTGACGTACAAATGCAAAAAAATCATTAAAGGCAATTGGTCTTTCATAAATATCATCGTTTGTTGCGCCCACCTTAGCCAAAGAGTCCGCTTTCTCATCAGAGCAGTGAGAAGGGACTCACGCTAAGGTAATCTGAGTAGATTTTTCGGATAAAGCACTCAGATGTTCCCGTATTTTCCCCAGGAAATACGGAGAGTGCTTAACATCCTTCATCGATCGGAGAGCCTCAATGGAACTGAGACTGTCCGTAAAGATGAAATAATGGTCCGTGGGCATTTTTTCGATAATCCCTAGGGTGTACTGAATTGCAGCTAATTCTGCGACGTAAACAGAAGAAGGATTATCGAGCTTATGGGAGACGGTTAAATTGTTATTGAAAATACCGAAGCCAGTGGACCCATCAAGAAGTGGTCCGTCAGTGTAGAACATATTGTCGCAGTTGATGTTTCGATATTTATTGGAAAAAATTTTAGGGATCTGCTGCACGCGTAAATGATCCGGGATTCCACGAGTTTCTTCTATCATGGATGTATCGAAAACCACAGTAGAATCAGAAGTATTTGATAAGTCGACACGATTTGGAATATTCGACGAAGGGTTAATATTTTGGGACATGTGATTGAAATACAATGTCATAAAACGGGTTTGAGAATTAAGTTCGATTAACCTTTCAAATTTTCAATCACGGGACGGTTCAAGACCTCACATTTGATTAGAATACGAGAAGACAGGCTCCAGAAGCGGTTTTCAATGGTAGTACTCCAGCTAAGATCTCCAAACTCATCGTATGGGTCGACTGCATGCAACCCAAGGCGATACGCAAACAATGATATTGTATTCGCTCCAGTTTGATCAGATGTGTGTTTGCTGCGGAGCGGAAGCAGAAACACCCGTACTCAATAACAGACAGTATCGTTGTTTGGTAAAGCCTTATAAGGTCTCCTGGGTGGGCACCCCACCATTGTCCGGTTATTGTACGAAGAAATTTCACTCTTTGTTGACATTTTTTCATCAGATAACACGTGATCATTAAAATTTGATATTGTACTATTTTAATGTTTGCGGCCTTGCTCGGGATTGAAGTTGAAATTAAAAGTCATTTCTATCATTTCACTTTTTGCCTTTCTCCTAGAAAGGTATAGCAATCACTGCAAAAAATAAAGGTATAAAAGTGCTCAAAAGGGTCGAATGTCGTATATCACTCGACTCAGTTCGACGAGCTGAACATTTTCTGCATGTGTGTGTGTGTGCGTGTGTGTGTGTGTAACGCAGTCCCAATCTCACTCGATTTTCTCTGAGATGAAAATTGAAATTAATTGCAAATGAAAGGTCTAGTTGCCCTATGAAACCCTATTGAATTTTATTGTAATCTGATTTATAGTATAAAGGTTATGTATCAAAATGTAAAAATCACGAAACATCAATATCTCAGATACTACACTTTCAAATGAACGGGCTACCTAAAAAAACCCTTAACTTTTGAATTTAATGAAGATTGAACATGTGGTTCAGAAGTTATGGAAAGAAACGTGTTTTGGAGACTATTTAATCTCACTCATGTCTCTCTCATGGTCTTGTTGCCCCATAAGACTCTAATGAGTTTTTTTTGCAAACGGTTTATTACCTTGCCTGTTATGTTTAAAATGTGAAATCCAGCTATGAAAAGAAACATATTCCGAAGACAACTTGCACTCACTCACTTTTCTCAGAGATGGTTGACCCGATTTCCATAAAACTAGTATCAAATGAAAGGTCTAGCTGCCTCATGAATTTTGCTGTAATCGGACTTTTCTGTAATGTATCGAAGTGTGAAAATCACGAAACTTCATTATCTCAGAAACTACACAACCGATTTGAACAATATTGATATCAGATGAACGGGCTAGTTAAGGGTTAACTGATGAATTATGATTGAACACGTGATTTCAAAGTTTGGCTGCCCTATACGTTCCCTTTTCATTTGATTGTAATCAAACTTAAGCAACCGTTATGTTTTAATTTGTAAAACAACGAAAGTCTATTATCTCAAGTATTACACGACTTATTTGAACATAACTAGTGTCATACGAACGAGTTATCTCTCAAACTTACAAATAACAAACTTCATAACAATTTGATATGCTGTTCAAAAGTTTTGGAAAGAAAAGAAATTCAAAGATTACTCAACACTATACCTGCTTTGATCAATATATATGGTCTCAACATGATTTAAATGTGGAATCGTACTATTTGAACGTTCCCGGTATCGCTCGTGATTAAATTGTTCGCAATTAAGAGTCATTTCTTTTATTTCTCTATTTATTAAACACTAACATTACGTCAAATTTCATATTTTATACTTTAATTACAACATTAATATTTAAAAACCCAAAGAGTGAATAAACCCCTTTATTGGATTTAAGCATTCATGTAAATCTATTTTTACAAATAATAAGTTTGAATGAGAAAGGCTAAGTCTGACCGCTAGGTGGATTAATTTTAGGTTTTTATAATTCATCCAACTTATCTTGGAAAATTGTTTTTAAATTTAATATTCATTACTTGATTCCCCGTATACGCATAATTATCGTTTGCGTGCGGTAAAGCAGAACGCTCCCGCATGAAAAATGGTCAACATGCAGGTGGAACTATTCCTGGATGTGAAAACGAATGGGGACGAGATTGAAATCTCCCCCATCAGTTCCCCTCTACCTTCCCCTGTACCATCCCCGCTACCTAGCCCCGTACCAAGGGTACCGGCAACACGGGTAAAAGCTTACCCAGATGCTTCGAAAGGTCCGTCATAGTTTTTTTTTTGGCCCATAAAGAAGCCTCTTAACATAATACAAATCGGCAAGGACCTGGCAAAACAGTTTTCGGACGTAACCGAAATTATAAACGTTAGACCGAACAAACTGCAAGTTGTCGTGAGTAGCTTGAAGCAAGCAAATGCAATTGCTAGCTACGAGCTCTTCACGAGAGAGTACCGCGTGTACATCCCTGCCAAGGACGTGGAGATCGACGGTGTGGTTACCGAAGGAAGCCTCACGGTCGATGACATTTTGCGTCACGGGGTTGGCTGCTTCAAGAACCCCCTGATTCAAGATGTAAAGATACTGGATGTCAAGCAATTGCATTCAGTATCCATCGAAGAAGGGAAGAAGAAAATCCTCCCTTCGGATTCCTACCGTGTAACATTCGCCGGATCCGCACTGCCGAACTACATCTCTTTGGACAGGGTTCGTCTGCCTGTACGCCTGTTCGTACCGCGGGTCATGCATTGCCAAAACTGCAAGCAGTTAGATCATACAGCCACCTACAGCTGCAACAAGGTACGCTGCAGCAAGTGCGGAGGCAATCATGCTGAGACCGCTTGCAGTGAGGATACTGAAAAGTGTTTTTACTGCGAGGGAACTCGGCATGACCTTTTGGCATGTCCCGCGTACAAACAGCGCGAGGAAAAAATTAAGCGTTCCCTCAAGGAACGATCAAAGCGCTCTTTTGCAGAAATGCTTAAGAGGGCTGAGCCACCCTCGACAGGAAACATCTTTTCCTTTTTGCCAACCGATACATCTGACGATCCCGTCGAAGGGTGTTCTTATGCCATGCCAGAAGGATCTAGGAAGAGGAGAATGATCAACTCTCCTAATCTTTCTCGCAAAGGCCGCAAGATAGCCCCTAGCGGAATGACCAATAAGCCGACACAAAAAGGAAGCGGTGAAGAAAAACCGAAGCAAGTACCTCCCGGTTTTAATTTTAAATCAAACCAGGAGTACCCACCGCTTCCTGGGGCACCAAAAACCCCTCGTGCACCCATTTCTCGATCACAAGATAAAAAAGAAACCGGGTTTATAAAATTTTCTGATAATGTGGACTGGATATTTAAAACATTCAACATACCAGATCCCCTACAAAATATTCTTCTTGCCCTTCGTCCTACAGTAAAAACCTTTTTGAAGCATTTAGCTGCAACTTGGCCCCTCATTTCAGCTATTATATCTTTCGATGACTAATACTGCGAGAGAGGTTAGGAATTTTATCACTGTATTACAGTGGAATTGTAGAAGTATCATCCCCAAATTCGATTTATTTTCTCATTTGATAAATACATACAATTGTGACGCATTCGCGCTCTGTGAAACCTTTCTCAATTCAAACGATCAACTCAATTTCCACGATTTTAACATTATTCGTCGAGACCGAGACTCACACGGTGGAGGGGTACTTTTAGGGATTAAAAAGTGCTATTCCTTCTTCAGAATCAACCTCCCCTTGATCTCGAGTATTGAAGTCGTTGCCATTCAAACTAATATGAATGGAAAAGATCTTTGCCTTGTTTCACTATATATCCCTCCATCCGCGCGGATTGAACAGAAGCAACTTTCTAATATAGCAGAATTGCTTCCCGCGCCTTTTTTGATAATGGGAGATTTTAACTCTCACTGTTCGCAATGGGGGTCGCTGTACGACGACAACTGATCTTCTTTAATTTGTAACTTAATCGATGAATTCAATATGACACTTTTGAATACTGGGGAAGCGACACGTGTACCTAATCCTCCAGCTCGTGAAAGCGTGCTTGACCTATCCCTTCTTTGCTCGACATCACTAGCGTTAGATTGCCGGTGGAAAGTAATCAATGATCCCCACGATAGTGATCACCTACCAATCGTTATCTCAATTGCTAATGGTTCAACTCCCCCGGACCCAATCAATATTTCATACGACCTTACTCGTAATATTGATTGGAAGTCATATGAGACGATCATAGCGGAATCCATTGAGTCTCACGAGAAACTTCCTCCGGAGGAAGAATACGCGTTCTTAGCTGGCTTGATCATCGACACCGCGACTCAAGCTCAGACGAAACCGATACCCGGGGTAACGATCAGACATCGTCCTCCCAACAAGTGGTGGGACAAAGAGTGCTTTGAACTGTACGCGCAAAGGTCCTCGGTGTATTTAGCCTTCCGAAAACACGGTACTCTTGATCTGCTCCGAAAGTACGATGTACTGGATAGGCAGATGACGAGTTTAATTAAAGCGAAAAAACGCGGATACTGGCGGCGGTTTGTAAACGCGTTGTCAAGGGAAACAGCGATGAGCACTCTTTGGGACACGGCCAGACGCATGCGGAATCGTAACGTTTCTAATGAGAGCGAGGAATATTCAGGCCGCTTGATACTCGATTTTGCCAAAAAGGTCTGCCCGGACTCTGTACCGGAACAGAAAAACTTTCGCGACGCGTTTTTAGTATCTACGGAAGAGCCTCCATTTTCGATGTTGGAATTTTCGATGGCTCTCCTCTCGTGCAACAATAAAGCTCCAGGGTTGGATAGAATCAAATTCAACTTGTTGAAAAATCTACCCGACTCTGCAAAAAGACGCTTGTTGGACTTGTTCAACAAGTTTCTTGAGCTAAACATTGTTCCGCACGACTGGAGGGAGGTAAAAGTCATTGCTGTTCAAGAACCCGGAAAACCTGCCTCTGATCACAATTCTTATAGGCCGATTGCTATGCTCTCTTGCTTCCGGGAATTAATGGAGAAAATGATCCTCTTACGGTTAGACAAATGGGTCGAAACAAATGGTTTACTTTCAGATACTCAATTTGGCTTTCGCCGGGGCAAAGGGACGAACGATTCCCTAGCGCTGCTTTCTACTGAAATTCAACTCGCCTTTGCTCGAAAAGAGCAAATGGCTCCTGCATTCTTGGATATTAAGGGGGCTTTTAACTGTGTCTCTGTAAAAGTCTTAAGCGAGGAACTTCATTCGCAGGGACTTTCACCAAATTTGAATAACTTTTTGCTCAACTTGTTGTCAGAAAAGCATTTGTATTTCTCACATGGCGATTCGACAACTTCCCGAATTAGTTACATGGGTCTTCCCCAGGGCTCATGTTTAAGCCCCCTTTTATATAATTTTCACGTCAAGGACATCGATGAATGTCTTGCAAATTCACGCACGCTAAGGCAACTTGCAGACGATAGCGTTGTATCAATTACTGGAAGCGAAGGTAGCGATCTGCAAGGACCATTGCAAGATACCTTAGACAATTTGTCTGAATGGGCTCTTAAGCTGGGTATCGAATTTTCTCCGGAGAAAACTGAGCTGGTCGTTTTTTCTAGGAAGCATAACCCAGCTCAGCTGCAGCTCCTACTAACAGGTAAAACGATCACTCAGGTTTTAGTCGCTAAATATCTCGGAGTCTGGTTCGACTCTAAATGCACCTGGGCTTGTCATATTAGGTATCTGACACAAAAATGCCAACAGAGGATTAATTTTCTTCGTACGATTACCGGAACATGGTGGGGTGCCCACCCAGTAGACCTTCTAAGGTTATACCAAACAACGATATTGTCAGTTCTTGAGTACGGCTGTTTCTGCTTTCGCTCCGCCGCGAACACGCACATTATAAAACAAGAAAGAATACAATATCGTTGTTCGCGTATTGCTTTGGGCTGCATGCAGTCGACCCATACGATGAGTCTTGAAGTGCTAGCTGGTATTCTTCCGTTGAAACATCGATTTTGGAATCTCTCTTACCAGTTGCTAATTCGATGCACAGTTATGAGCCCATTAGTAATTGAAAATTTCGAGAGGCTGGTCGACCTTCAATCTCAATCCAGATTTATGACTTTATATTTTGACTATATGGCTCAAGATATTAATCCTTCTTCATACGTTTCTCTCAATGTCGCACTTTTAGATACTTCTAATAATGCAATATTCTTCGACACCACCATGGAAGAAGACATTACTGGTATCCCGGATCAATTGCGACCGCAAGAGATCCCTAAGATTTTTTCCAATAAGTTTAAACATGTTAGTTGTGATAAAAGGTTTTACACAGACGGGTCTAATCTAGATGAGTCCACTGACTTCGGTGTTTTTCACGAAAATTTTACCGCCTCCTACAAACTCGATGCTCCTGCTTCCGTGTACGTCGCAGAGCTTGCTGCCATTCAGTACTCTCTTGGGATCATCGAAACCCTGCCCATAGACCTCTACTTTATCTTCACAGACAGTCTCAGTGCCGTTGAGGCCCTGCGATCGATGAAGCCTGTGAAGCACACCCCGTATTTCCTAAGGAAAATACGGTGGTTTTTAAATGCTTTAACAGATAAAAATTACCGGGTTACCTTAGCGTGGGTCCCTTCTCATTGTTCCATTCCGGGCAATGAAAAGGCTGACTCTTTAGCTAAGGTGGGTGCTATTGATGGCGATATTTATGAAAGACCAATTGCTTATGACGAATTTTATAGCATTTTGCGCCAGAGAACACTCAACAGTTGGCAATCATCATGGAACTCAGATGAACTGGGACGGTGGCTACATTCCATTTTTCCTAAGGTATCGACAAAAGCATGGTTCAAGGGGTTGGATGTAGGTCGGGACTTCATTCGCGTGATGTCCAGACTTATGTCCAATCACTACACGTTAAACACGCATCTCTTTCATATAGGGCTTGTAGACAGTAATCACTGCGTTTGTGGCGATGGCTACCATGACATCGAGCATGTTGTTTGGTCGTGTACCGAATTCTGTGGTGTTAGGTCCGAGCTTATAGATACCCTTCGGGCCCGAAGAAAACAACCGAACGTACCCGTTAGAGACATTCTGGGAAGCGGTGATCTCCAGTACATGACTCTGCTATACAGGTTTATAAAAAACGCTGGCAATCAAATATGAAACTCTTCTATCCATTTGTTAGATTATCATTCCTGTTACACGCTGAAAGAAGATGATACACTATGCTGGAAACACTAAAACAAAGATACTGCATCTTTATGTTTACGTAGAGACCGCAGACCAGAACTGCTCAATGAGATGTCACTGCTTAGCCATACACAAAGCCATGCACAAATGAATAAAATTAATATAGCTAAAATCAAAATTGTAACTCCCCTCCTCTCACCTCAAATCCCCACTAGCTCGTAGTCGGCCGCGAGAGATGAAAAATGTGCCTCCCTCTTTTCCCTGCTAATCTAGAATTAACAAAAATTGTACTTGGCTCAGTTAAGCATAAATTGTATCGTGCCGTGTCAAATAAACTATTTTTAAACTAAAAAAAACTTGCAGAAGTGGAAAATCTCTCCCAATGCTTCTAAAACTCAAATGCTAATTATTTCCCCATAAGACTAGGGTTTCTTTCCTCAAGCCAAACAATAATCACGTTATCAAGATGAATGGGATTATTTTCGGTTGGCCTGAAAAGGGTAAGTACTTGGGACTAATTTACGATAAAAAACTTATTTTCAAAGAGCACATTGAAAGTATACAAGCAAAGTGCATCAAATATACGAGATATTGATATCCTCTCATTAATAGAAATTCCAAACTTTGTTTGAAGAATAAACTTTTGATTTACAAACAAATTTTGAGACCAGCAATGCTTTATGCTGTACCGATCTGGTCAAGTTGTTGTTTAACAAGGAAGAAAACGCTTCAAAGGATTCAGAATAAAATTCTGAAAATGATTTTGAAACGTCCTCCTTGGTTTGGTACACTCGAATTACATGAACTTACTGGTGTTGAAACATTAGAAGCTATGTCAAATAAAATTATTAATAATTTTCGACAAAAATCGTCTTTATAGCCAATAAGTTAGCAATTAAGTTAGTTGTAAGTTTATTTCCCTTTTTGACAAGTAGGTTTAAATCCCTACGAATGATAAGTCCTAATTGCGAAAGCAAACAAATCCTAACAATTAAAATTACAATTTTTCTAACAGTGCTGAGAAGTCACCATTTGTGATTGGACACACATACTCATTATTTACTAATATTTATCATAAAAACCTAAACTACTGACAACCCCCCTTATTTAAAAAAAAAACTCTACACGGTAACAAAAAAGTCCGGTCACACTTTTTTGGGGTCGCCTGTAGCCTACACGTTGCATCTCTCTGGTGCCATCTATATGTCAAATGTTAGGGTTAGCTTTGCTGCCCAAAGTGGCAGAGTTTCGTTTCTGTGCAGTTTGTTTACATTGAGTTGTGAGCCATGGCAGAGTTAAGAGCAGCTGTTATCGCTGAATATGTGAAAGGGTACAAACCCGGACACATATTCAAACACCTACCGGACCATAAATCGGTACCTGAAGACCGGAGGCACCGAGGACAAGGCACGATCTGGACGACCAAGGTCTGTGAGAACTCCAAGGCTGAAAAAGCTTATACGAAACCGGATTCGCCGCTACAAAGGAGCTACAAAGGACAAGAGGTACCAACGGTCGCGGGAGTTGCTCGGTTGGCGCGCAGATGACGAGATTATTTTTTCGGACGAGAAGCTGTTCGTTTTGGAGCAAACTGTCAATCGCCGAAATGATCGAGTTTGGAGTGTGAGCCTCCAGCAAGCTCCTGTGGACAAGCTGAACGTTTCCCGGTTCCAAAATAAGACGTCAGTGATGGTTTGGGGTGCCATTTGCAAGAGAGGTAAACTGCCTCTTATTTTTATCGATAAAGGGGTCAAAATCAACGCAGCGTACTACCTGGACACGGTTTTGAATAAAAATGTTCTGCCTCAAGCTGAACTATTGTTTGAAGACGATTACTACTGCTTCCAGCAAGATGGTGCCCCATCCCACACCGCAAAGGTTGTTCAGGCGTAGTGTGAAGAAAACTTGACCGATTTCATTTCGAAGAATGAATGGCCTCCGTCGACTCCGGATCTGAATCCACTGGATTATTTCTTGTGGGGATACATGATGTCGAAGCTGAACGACTATAAAATAACAAATCTAGAGCAATTCAAGCGAGTTATCAGAAAATCTGGGACGAGATGCCGATGGAGCACGTGCGCGCCGCTTGCGACGACTTTCCGAGACGTCTGAAGCTGGTTCGATCAGAGAAAGGTGGTGTAATTCCGAGATATCGTCTGTGAAGTATCTTTATGAGTTACTGAATAAAGCTATAAAAGCCAGACTCAGATTTTCTTCTTATTCCTTGAAATATTGAGATTTTCATGTGTGACCGGACTTTTTTGTCACCCTGTACTGAAGTGCGCTTGCTTTCTTACAGCTATTTGAGTTTGGTAATATACATTTTTTTAAAACATTGATGCTTCGTATAGTTAATGATTTTTGCGCGCGTCATTCGCATAGGATAGCGGGGTTGATAAGAAAGATGTACACCATTGGTATTCGTGATTCGCGAGCCTCGCGCGAATCATCATTCGATTCCATCACTTGCCACGGAGACATAACTACGCAAACCATTAACTCCGTTGTAGAATAGAGATGCGGGATAAGCTCAGTCTTGGTATGACCGTTCAACCGGAGATTGCCTGCTCGTTGTTTTTAAATAAGCGTGTCGCAAATCGAGTTCGGTTGATAAATATCGTGATTGATCTAATAATTGGTAGGTGTACATCAAAGAATCGCGTCTTCCGAAGTGCGTTCGCTTTCTCGAGAGTATACGGGATTGGATATAATCAAATGTTTAAAAATTTGGATTCTTCGGGTGGATGGTTGGTTTGCGCGCGCGCCGCTCCTAAATATTCCCGATGTTTGACAATAAAAATACTTCGTTCGCCTCCGTAATGAGCTAACTTCGCGCGCAGCATTATCTCTTGGTCTAAACTGATACCAACTATAAATAAGCTTTTTGTGCTCCTTTTGTCAGCCGGCTGACTATAGAATAAACCGAAAATAGCTAAATGGAGACAGATAGGACTTACATGTATGATCGCATCACTTATCAAAGTGAATCCTGATCCAACGAGCCCTCCTCTATTAACAAAAACCTCCTTCCTGTGACCTTTGTGGAGATGCAGAGGTTAACACGGTCTCCAAATAGCAAAGGTCACACTAACATCCCTTCCTTCTTCCCACCTGATTACAAGGACATGGCCGGTGTCGTTATTCAGTATTAAGTCACTAAAACTTGTACAATGAGAATGGTCAGTCACTCCCAACCTCATGCAGTTGATTTTACTGTGCAATTTTACTGATTCGGATCAATTACGGAGTGCAACCATTGATATGTGCAATCAGTCAAGCTAAGCTAAGCTAATGTGCATATTATCAATCAACTCCGCTAGTATGTGCTCAACTAACCCCTCGTGTATTAAATCTAAAAATTATTTAAAATAAGCGAAAATCAAATGTTGGCGAAAGATTGCATTACACAACTTAAATAATACTAATAATACTATAATACTTTTGTTACGTAGTCGGATGAGGGTAAAAAGTAACTACATTAGACTACTTTTATACATTTATTTAAACTAGTAACTACGTTTACACTTATCAATACTTGTTCTACACTTGCGACCCGAGAGTAGAATGGCAGCGTGATCATTTCCGCCCCAGGCGACAGCCGTCATGAGTGACGACCGTCATTAGCAGGGCTGAGCACAGTGGTTAACTCGAGGGGCTCCAACATCTCCCCCTTTTATCTGCAGCGGTACGGGTCATACCTAACAGACATACGGCGGATCCGGGTGGATCGACGGAGTGGACGACTTTCTGACGGCATACGTGGCACAGAAGAAGCTGGCTGAGTCGTTGCTGTTGGTGAGCTTTCGGAGAGCTGGAAATCCTGCAGCAATGCGTGCAACGGCAGCTGATGATCCGATGAAGTTTCCGGATAGACCTCGAATTTAGAGTTCCCCCGAGCACGGAGTTGATTGGTGTGTGATCTGATGAGTCTGCTTCCATCTAGCAACACATTGAAGTTAACGTTGCCAAAGCGTTCGATTACGGTTCCAGGGAGCCACACTAGTTTTCCATGCTTGAAAGTGCTTGCGTACACTTGATCGCCTTTTTCGAAGTTTCGTTTTTTCGCCGCATGGTGCCTGTTGAACTGGTTTTCCATTTGTTGGTTTTTCTGGAGAGCAAAGTCCGTAGGAGGTTTGAGCAAGTCTAAAACAAATCGATGTTTCCTCCCCATCAAAATTTCAACCGGAGACAGTCCATCTGGAGCTGATTTGTTTGATGTTGATCGATAGGTGGACAAGAAGAGTTGCAGTGAGCGGGTAATTGTGTTTTGCGTTTCTGGCATGATTTTTCTCAGACTTTGCTTAAGCGTATCCACGAAACGTTCCGCTTGTCCATTGGACTGCGGATGGTACGGAGCTTTACGGATGTGGACAATGACTCGCAAAATTCCTTGAATTGGTTGCAGGAAAACTGCGTACCATTATCGCTGACGATGGTTTCAGGTAGTCCGTACCGAGCAAACGTTTCGAAAAGCAGCTCGATTGTCATGCTGCTGGTGATGGTTGATGTACGGATGATCTCTGGCCACTTACTGTACCCAGAAAATAAAATCCCTCGAAAGGACCAGCGTAATCCACGTGAAGCCGTTGCCAGGGGTAACTTGCTCGAGGCCAAGAAGAGAGTAATGTTTTTGGCGGGGCTTTGGCTACGGATGCGCAAGCACGACATGCTGAAACAAAGTTTTCCACATCTTGGTCCACGCCTGGCCAGTAGACATGGCTTCTCATCGCTGACTTCATTCGCTCTTGGCCAGGATGTCCTTTATGAAGAGCCTTGAGTACAGGTTGTTGATATTCTGTAGGCATGACGATTCGACCGGCTATCATTAGGCACCCACGCACGAGAGAAATACTTTCCTTACGCGCGTAGAACGGGCGGAGTTCGTTGCTCACTTGTTTGATAGATTTCGGCCATCCAGTTTGCACGTGTCCAATAACTTTTTGAAGCAGCTTGTCCTTATTAGTGGCAGCTTGAAGGTGTTTAAAAGTTACCGGCAGGGCAGTAAGTGCAGCATCAACGGTGACAGAGACGTCGTTCTCAAACTGGACCGAAGCAATCACAAAATCTTCGTCAGGTTTTGCTCGGGGATCGATGAGCCTCGAAAGGATGTCTGCATAACCAAAGTCCTGCGTAGCGACGTGTATGATTTCGAAATCATACGACAGCAGTATAAGAGCCCACCGTTGCAGGCGGTTAGTTGTGTGAATGGGAATGCCTTTTGTAGACCCGAATACTGCGACCAACGGTTTGTGATCGGTGTGTAGGCTGAATTTTCTTCCATAAATGAACCGATGAAATTTGGTTACACCGAAAACGAGTGCCAGTGTCTCTTTTTCCACCTGGCCATAACGCTGTTCCGCACACACGACTTTCATCGCACCGTCGGGGTATCGATGCATGAGGCACGCTCCGACCCCATGATTTGATGCATCTGCTGCGACAACCGTTTCGAGTTGCGCGTCATAATGAGTGAGCAGCAGATCCGAACGAAGCAGGTTTTTGAACTGCTCCAATGAACGTTGACAGCCAATCCCACTTGGAATCCTTCTGAAGAAGAGCGTCGAGTGGATATCGGAGGTCATGCATGTTGCGAACAAACTTGTCATAAAAATTTATTGCGCCTAGCTACGACCGCAGGGTACTGACATCGTGTGGGGGAGGCATATTACATATTGCTGCTGTTTTCTCTGGGTCGGGCCGAATCCCTTGATGGTTGATGATAAAACCGAGATAATGGATTTCCGGCATGAAAAACGAGCACTTTTCTATGCGTAGTGTGAAGCCCCACTCCTGGATGCGATCCAGAAGCTTCAGTAAACGGTCTCGATGTTCTTTGTCGTTCTTACCATGAACTAATACATCGTCGAGGTACGTTTCGACTCCTTCCAGTCCAGCTACCATGGCATCGACGATCTTTTGAAAAGTGCCAGGGGCAGACTTAACAACAGGGGGTAGGCGATTAAACTCGAACAGCCCGCGATGAGTGTTGATCGTGAGGTACTGCCTGGAATCTTTTTCAACCGGAACTTGCAAATAGGCATCCGACAAGTCAATGTGTGAGAAAATTTTGCTACCGGAAAGCTTCGCAAAAATCTCCTCGGGAAGCGGGAGAGGATGCTGGTTTGGCTGAATGACACTGTTTGAGCCAGTAGAATAGTCGGCACACACTCTCACTTTTTGAGGCTGGCCGTCCACAGCTTTTTTCCGAACGGCAACGGTGGGGGCCGCCCAATCAGAAAACTCTACCGGCGATATGATTTCCAGCTCTTCCAATCGCTTTAGCTCGGTCTCGATTAGCTCTAGTGCGGCAAATGGAACAGGTCTTTTTCCGCGGAAAACAGGCTGAACACCAAGCTTTAGATAGAGCTTCGCTTCTGTTTTATTGCAGCAACCAAGAGTATCGGAGAACAGCTGCGGATATGATGCTTTAAGCCACGATACATCATTAGTTAGTGTAATGTTGTTGCAGACCGTGCTCAGGGGAACATTCCACAGATTGAAAAGTTCGATGAAGTCGAGGCCTAAGAGATTTAGATTGGAAACGTTAGTGACAAACAGTTTACCTGAACGATGAACTCCTCTCAGCATAACGTCGAAATCGATCTCTGCGATGAGCGGCAGCGGTTGACCAGAAGCAGTGCGGGCTTGTTGTGACGGAGGCTTGGTTGGTGGACGTCCGATTCGTTCCCAGTTGGCTTTAGTAATGATGCTGATGTCTGAAGCGCAATCCAACTGAAGCTCAACTTCATTGTTGTTGATAAAAACGGTGACGTTTTTCCTCTTATCACGAGCAGCTACTTGTCGAACGGAATAAATACCCTTTGTTTGTGGTGCTTGTTGTTTCCATCTCCGTTTCTTGCCTGGACACGACAACACACTGGCAATAGCCCTCTTTGTGCCCAATACTGTTACATTCGCGGCACCGATGGTCGTGGAAAGGGCAATCGTGAACGTAGTGTAGCTTACCGCATTTCCAACCCGGCGTCCTCGGTTTGTTGTAGCTCCAACTATTGTTTTGGTGATTGTTGTTGTTGTGTGTCGGTGGAATTTTCGATGCAGGTTTGGAAACGATTGGCTTCTTCGTGTACTTCGTCGGATTGATAGCGTTGACCGACGCCTTCTCACTGTGACATCCTACAATTGATGCGTCTTTCCGAGGATTGATGATGCGATGACACTCTGTAGTGAGATTGTCGAGCGTCATTGATTCATTACCCTCCAGCTTAGCAAGCAGAGCGGTTCGGAATTCAGCGTCCTGAGGTGCGTGTAGACCACAAACGAAGATCAGACACTTGAACTCGTTCACATTGCACGTAGATACGCCGAAATCTTCACAGAGTCGGTTTACAAAACCGGCATATGTTTGAAAATCATCGGAGGTTTTTATTTTTTTTTTTTTTTAAGGGGGGATTTGTTAGTAGCTTAAGTAAATATTAGTAAATAATGAGTATGTGTGTCCAATCACAAATGGTGACTTCTCAACACTGTTAGAAATTTGTAATTCTAATTGTTAGGATTTGTTTGCTTTCGCAATTAGGACTTATCATTCGTAGGGATTTAAACCTACTTGTCAGAAAAGGGGAAGTAAACTTACAACTAACTTAATTGCTAACTTATTGGCTATAAAGAGAGCTTATCGTAGCAATTGAGGATTGCAACGATTTTTGTCGAAAATTGTTAATAATTTTATTTGACATAGTTTCTAATGGTTCAACACCAGTAAGTCTATGTAATTCGAGTGTACCAAACCAAGGAGGACGCTTCAAAATCATTTTCAGAATTTTATTCTGAATCCTTTGGAGCGTTTTCTTCCTTGTTGAACAGCAACTTGACCAGATCGGTACAGCATAGAGCATTGCTGGTCTAAAAATTTGTTTGTAAATCAAAAGTTTGTTCTTTAAACAAAGTTTAGAATTCCTGTTAATGAGAGGATATAAACATCTCGTATATTTGATGCACTTGGCTTGTATACTCTCAATGTGCTCTTTGAAAATAAGTTTTTTATCATAAATTAGTCCCAAGTACTTAACCTTGTCGGACCAACTTAAAATAACCCCATTCATCTTGACAACGTGATTATTGTTTGGCTTGAGGAAAGAAGCCCTAGGCTTATGCGGAAAAATTATCATTTGAGTTTTAGAAGCATTGGGAGAGATTTTCCACTTTTGCAAGTAGGAAGAAAAAATATCTAAACTTTTCTGCAATCGACTGCATATGACACGAAGGCTTTTTCCTTTTACGGAAATGCTTGTGTCATCGCAGAACAATGACTTTGTGCATCCTGGAGGCAAATCAGGAAGATCTGAAGTGAATATGATGTACAGGACTGGACCCAAGACTGAACCTTGAGGTACACCTGCTCTGACAGGAAATCTA
Organism: Wyeomyia smithii; assembly: GCF_029784165.1. Lineage (NCBI taxonomy): Eukaryota > Metazoa > Arthropoda > Insecta > Diptera > Culicidae > Wyeomyia > Wyeomyia smithii. The sequence goes on from NC_073696.1 coordinate 136,379,667, forward strand.
TCAGATTTTGAATTCTGATAGACAACCTGCAGAGTTCGATCAGTAAGATAATTTTTTAAAATTTTGATTAGGAAAATTGGAAAATTAAAAGTTTGCAATTTCGCAATCAAACCTTTATGCCAAACACTGTCGAATGCTTTTTCTATGTCTAAAAGAGCAGCTCCAGTGGAATAACCTTCAGATTTGTTAGCTCGTATCATATTAGTAACTCTGAGCAATTGATGAGTTGTGGAATGCCCATGGCGAAATCCAAACTGTTCATTTGCAAAAATTGAATTTTCGTTGATGTGTGACATCATTCTGTTAAGAATAATTCTCTCAAACAGTTTACTTATTGAAGAAAGCAAACTGATTGGTCGATAACTTGAAACTTCAGCTGGGTTCTTATCCGGTTTTAAAATGGGAGTAATTTTTGCATTTTTCCATAATTTGGGAAAATATGCAATTTTGAAGCAGCAATTGAAAATTTTCACTAAAAATTCCATTGTGCTCTCAGGGAAATGTTTGATTAGTATATTAAAGATTCCATCGTCACCAGGTGCTTTCATATTTTTGAAATTTTTAATAATTGATTTAATCTCATTCAAGTTAGTTTCAATTATTTCTGCAGGTAAAAAATTCTGGGAAGAAATTAAATCAAATTGACGTGTGACTTCATTTTCAATTGGACTCACAAAATTCAAATTTGAGTTATGAACATTCTCAAACTGCTGAGCAAGTCTTTGAGCCTTTTGTTCATTGGATACAAGAAAACGTTCACCATCTTTCAAAACTGGAATAGGCTTTGAAGGTTTCTTAAGAATCTTCGACAGCTTCCAAAATGGTTTTGAATATGGTTTCAATTTTTCAACTTTAGTCTCAAAATTTTGATTTCTCAGAAGAGTAAATCTATGTTTAATCTCTTTCTGTAATTCTTTATAAATAGTTTTAAAAACAGGGTCACGAGAACGTTGATATTGACGTCTGCGGACATTTTTCAAACGAATTAGAAGTTGAAGATTTTCGTCAATTATTGGTGAATCAAATTTCATTTGAGCCTTTGGAACAGAATAATTCCTGGCATCAACAATTGCACATTTTAATGCTTCCAAAGCGGAATCAATATTCACTTCGTTTTGCAAATCAAGCTCATTATTGAAATTTCTCTCAATATGAGTTTTGTATCTTTCCCAATTAGCCTTGTTATAATTAAAAACAGAGCTCATAGGGTTTAAAACTGATTCATGTGATAAAGAAAAAGTTATTGGAAGATGGTCAGAATCAAAGTCAGCATGTGGGATCAAATTACTACATACATGACTTTGATCTGTAAGCACCAAATCAATAGTTGAAGGGTTTCTTACAGAAGAAAAGCATGTAGGACTATTCGGAGACAAAATAGAATAGTATCCTGAAGAACAATCATTGAATAAAATTTTGCCATTGGAGTTACTTTGAGAATTATTCCATGAACGATGTTTAGCGTTAAAATCGCCGATTATGAAAAATTTCTAACGATTTCTAGTGAGTTTTTGTAAATCACCTTTAAAATAATTTTTGAGCTCGCGTGTGCATTGAAATGGTAAATATGCTGCGGCAATAAATAAAATCCCAAGTTCAGTTTGAACTTCAATTCCCAAAGTTTCAATAACTTTCGTCTCAAGATGGGGAAGAGCACGATGTTTGATTCAGCGATGAATAACAATTGCAACTCCACCGCCGGAACCCTGAATCCTATCAAATCTATGAACCACGTAATTGGGATCATATTTTAATTTAATGTTAGGTTTCAAAAATGTTTCAGTAATAATTGCAATATGCACATTATTTACTGTTAAAAAGTTAAAAAGCTCATTCTCATTGGCCTTCAATGAGCGAGCATTCCAATTTAATATTTTAATTGTTTTATTTAAAATCGTTGCTAAATTTTAAATTAGAAACAATTTTAATAGTAAAATTTGTGCCTATTTGAATGGCTTCAAACATTGATTTTGCCTGCAACATGGCGTTCATAAGATCGAACATTGCCTGTTGCAAAAAAGAAAGTTTACCTGCCGTAATAGGCCCCAGGCAGTTGACATTAGAAAAAATATTGTCGGCAGCAATATTAGCTGGAGTGATAGGTGTACAATTATTTTCTAGCGTGTTTTGCTTACCCATATTAACGGTCATTTTCGAACTACCAACACTAGGCGGTATAATGTTCGAACTACCTGTAACCTGTGCATAAGTTAAACGGGTGTGCAAAGGAGTAGGTAAACTATGCGTCACTGGTACGCTTGGAGAATTTTGTTTTGAAGTTGGTTTTAATTGAGAAATTGAGTTTTGTTTACCTTGCCTTGCCTTAACAATTGCTAAACGGACTGGGCATTGATAAAAATTTGACATATGGTTGCCGTTACAATTCGCACAGCGAAAATTTTTACTCTCTTTCACAGGACATGTGTCCTTTTTGTGAGAAGAGTCTCCACAATTAAGACATTTTTGGTCCATGTTACAGAATTTGGAACCATGGCCATAACGTTGGCAAGTACGGCATTGGGTGATATACTTTTCACCTCCGCCATACTTCCTATAAATTTCCCACTTTACACGCACATTATACAAAGAATGTGCTTTTTCAAAAAATTTTAGGTTGTTAACCTCATTGCGGTTAAAATGAATTAAATAATTAACAAGGGAAATTCCAGCTCTCTGACTGTTTTCGCCTCGTGGTTTTTGTTTCATTAGAATTACTTGGGTAGGGGCTATGCCAAGTAATTCTGTTAAAGTAAGTTTGATCTCATCAACGGTTTGATCGTTGGTGAGACCTTTCAAGACAACCTTGAACGGCTTGGCGTTCTTTGTGTCGTATGTAAAAAATTTGTACATCTTGTCAGTTAAATACTGAACAAGACGATCACGACCCTTTACTGAGTCGGCTAATAAGCGGCATTCACCTCTACGGCCAATCTGATAGGTAACTTTAACGTCAGAAACAAACGTTGAAAGTTCCTTTTTGAATATATTAAATTCAGAAGAAATAGTTACCACAATAGGTGGAACTTTCTCCTTTTTTAAAGGTTTTATATTTTGTATAGTTTCAATATTAATAACTTCCATTTCACCAGCTTCTTGCTCAGGCAAAATATCAAAAGGATTGTCACTACAGACACTCGATGTGTCAGAAAGAGATGCCTCTCTTTTCCTCCCCGCAGCGATGCGAGGTTTCTTTTTCCGTCCAGCCATTTCAGGTGATACGAAAAAAGTTAAAACAAATGTTAAATTCAAAAGTAGGTAGTCTTGAGAAAGACTGATGGGAAATAACTTTCAGGTAGTCTTTAAAAGACACACTGACAAAACACAAACTTTGAAGCTATAGGCAGTCAAAGACCAGTCCACAAGCAACCGAAAAAACGTCTGATCTGTAGGACAGTTCAAGACGCACTGAAAATCATCGGAGGTCTTCTTGTTAAGCGTGAGACAGCGGTATCGCTTACAAAAAAGAGACGCATGTGCACTGAAGTGCTGCTTCAACTTTGCCACAGTATCGTCGAACAAAAAATCTCGTGTTGTTTTTGGGAGAATGTGGTTCATGTACTCCGCATGAGTGGCGTCGCTAAGCTTGGGGAGCAGTAGACGTGTTTTAGCAGCATCATCCAGGTTAGCTGCATCGACTCGGAAAGTATCCTCATGACGACTGTACCAGTTGTGAATGTGAGGTTAGACACGGGATCGTAGTGGAATTCTGTCATGGAATTTGCAAGAGATTCCATACGGGCATCAGTCGACGATGGTCCTGCAGTAGCCGTTGACATTGTCCGAGACATGACCAGCTCATTTAAAACACTTATCAATACTTGTTCTACATTTGCGACCCGAGAGTGGAATGGCAGCGTGATCATTTCCGCCCCAGGCGACAGCTGTCATGAGTGACGACCGTCACTAGCAGGGCTGAGCACAGTGGTTAACTCGAGATCCAGATTTATTTCAATGTGTTTAGACAGAAAGTTTCAACTCGGAAACCGAGTAGAATTGATGGCCAATTTGGAATCAATCTGTATTCATTATACGTCCTAATTTTAACTGCACTTCATTTTGTTTTTGAGTTTCCTTCGTTATCTGCTACATATCACCCATATAACATGATTTTTACTATGCGTAGATTTGCAAATATCATTGATCAACTTACCGCATAACCAAATAGCTCCGCTCTAATATACTAGAAATATATACGTTCAATATCGTTTGCGCATTGAACTAATTTTCGTACATCTTTGTGTAAAACGATATTGGGACTAGATCAAAAGAGTTCAAATGAAGTTCTCAGGACCACATTTAGATGAGTTCTCGACACACCCGGAAATGTTGTTCGTTTGTTACTAAATTAATAGAGTGCTCATGATCATTGCGGCCATTGCGGACATGCTTTAGATATCCTAAGTTTTCATTCGAACCGAATTTCATCATGCAACTATTCAAACTACCTAGAAATCCAAAACTACTAAACTAGTAAATCGAACTAGTAAATCGAGTATTCAGTCCCCTTGCTGTTGAATAAAGTCAAGTTTCTATCTTTTTGAACAGGTAAAATAAGATAGTTAGAATAGTTTTTGATTTTTAAAAATAAAGCGAATTCTTTCGAAAAACGTTAGATAGGGCTCTAAAAATTTCAAAAGAATTAAAACTCAGACTTCCCCAGTGTTTAATTTGAAAAGAAATAAATAAAAAATAAATTGACTTTAAAATACATCACGTGTATTTTTGCGGCAGTACCGAGTTCAGCAAACTCAGCTAGTTGATGATACATTTCAATGAATCTATGCTTGTTGTTGGAGAACTTCGAATAACCTGCGAAGAAGGCGTTTTTTCTAATAAGGTCTAATTTGTCATGTTAAAACGGATGCATTTAGAGAGTAAATCACTAAGAGAGTAAATTTCTATGATTTGAAATCACTGTTTAAATCATACTGCATCATAGGAATTTGATTATTATTTTGAAATAAAAAAAATCTTTAAAAATCAACTTTTAAGTAAAAATTTGATTTACACTATATACGTTTTTTTCGCGGGGATACGTGCCGCGTAAAAAACCGCGTAAAAAAAGAACTGCCTTAAAAATAACAGGTAAACAGGCGTGAATTCCGGAATCCGCGTAAAAAAAAAACTACGTAAATTCCGGAATCCACGTAAAAAACCGCGTAAATTCCGGAACCGCATAGAAAAAACCAGCGTGAATTCTGCAATCCGATTGAAGAGAAACAGAAATCCGTGCAAAAAAAACCGCGTAAATTCCGGAATCCGCGTAAACAAAACCGCGTAAATTCCGGAATCCGCGTAAAAAAACCGCGTTAATTCCGGAATCTGCGTATAAAAACGCGTAAATTCCGGAATACGCGTAAAAAAGCCGCGTTAAAAGCGTCCTTAGTGTAGAAGTATACAGTGAACCGTTTTAAGAGTGAAAATGTACCGTTTTTCACCGTATACCGTATCCTGTCTTTCATGGCTGTAATCTGGAAGAGAGGTAGTGGCATCGCAACGAAGATAAAGGATAAGAAACAACACAACACATGTTAAACAACAAGGATTCAGTTAATCTGCGAGAAACAGCCAAAAAGGTTCGTTGTTCAAAGTGATATATCTGCAAGATTTTAAAGAAGCAGTGTGTTGGAAGAAATCAGATCCCCAGAGTACACTGACGAAACCGTGAGATCCCAATGCCGTTGGATTACTTGGAAGCACGGTGGAATGTCTTTCATTTTGGATGATGAAAGTTTGCTCTATCGAAGTTTAAAATGCCCGGAATTTAGTGGTTCTACACGCAAAAGCTCGAGCCTAAATCAACCAATAAGTAATTCGCACAACTTGATGTAATGTTGATGTGATGTAATGTAAGAGTGTATATTTTTTTCGGAAAGGCCACGCATTTTCAAAATTTCGCACTAAATGTTAGAAAAAATGACAACATCTGTTTCTTTTGGACGTAAACAACAGGACGTAGCCAACGTTTGGTTGAATACTGCACGTTATTTGAAATGACGGTTGATCGTAAGTGTATATTTATAATTATCGAAACGGTCTATAATACACAAATATTGAGATTACAGCGGTTACAAAATAATATAATGCGATTAATGCAATAGATACACTTCCTCGAGTTTCATGCTGGACGCGTTTCAATGGCTTTCTGTGAAGCAACGAGTATATTTTTTGACAATGGTGTTCCTTTATAAAATTTTTAATAATATGCTGCCTCGATATTTGTGTGATCGAATTGATAGGGGAAGTGATTTTCATAGGTACAACACTAGAAACGCGGAAGACGCTAGAACACCACACTTTTTATTTAGTAGATCACAGAACTCTCTGTTGTACAAAGGAATTAACTTTTTCAATTCGATGCCCAGACAAGTGAAACGTGCAGCAACAATGGCGGAGTTTAAAAGACTTTGTATGTCACACATAAAATCTGTTTTGTAGACAAATTTCAACGAATTTTTTGTGAATTAATAAAGAAGATTGTAATATTTAAGTTTTTTTTTTTTTCAAAATTTATCTGGTACACTAAATTATTATGTTCATTGATGATGATGGGTTTTTGTTTGAATATAGCTAATAATATTCAATAGTAGAGTTAAAAAAAATGAGTTGACTACACATGTTTGAGCCACGCGCGCGTAGACTGACATAGACAATCTGGATACTGAGTACATCAGGGTTAAACCCCTGAAATTGAAACAAAAGGCATATCGGGTTGATAAGTTGCTTTTTTGGTTTGTAATATTATATATATTTTCATCAAGATTTTTAATATTTATCTGTTTTCACGATTTAGAACAAAGGGTTGGGAGAAAAAACTGAAAAGGCTTGGGTTTGCCTGTGGACTTGAAGCTCGTTATCGAGAACTATAGTATCATAGGATCTCTCTCGTAGTTTTGGATCGTTATCCAGAACCAATTCTGATTAGTTAAAGCTCCTAAATGTTAGATTCGATTCCTAACCAAATCCAGATAATTTTCGGGTTGGAAACATTTGGATGAGCCTTGGATCAATGATGTTATTGGAAAATCGTTTTTTTTTTTAATTTTCAAATTATTGGTATTCTTTTGAAGGTTTACTATGCCTGTATTAATAACCAGTCCGTTATTTGTTTGCCTACTGGTTACATTGTATGTCTTCAAATAATATCTTTCTTAGATAAATCGACCAGCTCAAACCGATGTAGGGGTATGAGGTGGGACCATCATCAATCAGAATCAATCAATCTTTATTGCAGCAGCAATAAAGTTACCAAGATGCTAAATCCATCCATTTTTCGTCGATTTTTTATTGCAATAATAAATATCAATGTTTAAGTGACCTATATTTGATGCAGTAAAGTATCTTCCCACAAGATGATGTGATCTGCAAAATAAGCCATTCATCGGATACCTGGCTTCGGCTTAACAAAGCAATGTAATTCAAAAAAATGTATAATATTTAATCATGGGCGCAACTAATAAGAATTTCTAGGGGGGGCTAGTTTTCATGCATGTAATTTTAAAAAACAGAAAAAGGAGTTTTAATAAGCTTATTTAATAATGCTTAAAATAGTGTCGTAACAGCAGCAAAAATCACTTCAAGATAGAATCTCCGAAGATGTACTAAATATCTTGAACACAGTGTCAACGCCAACCTCTTTCAGCAACACTGATTTGATATTGAGGAGAGCCAGGTTTGGTAAATGGCTGCGCAGGGCTTTTTAACAGCACACCCGTCCAGTACAGGAATAAAATAGACCCCAGTGTGGTTCAAGGCATAATGCCCTATTCCTACCTCCACGTGTTACCGACTGGGATACGAGCAACCAGGGGAAAACCGGTGAACCGGTGGAAACTTGGTCGTATGCTGACAGGAAAGGGGTAGTTGTTCTCCTTAGAGAGCAGCTTGTCTGAACCCAACAGGCTAGGGGCGGCTCAAACAGCGACTGATCCGGACCGAACGGCTGAACTATGAAATGCGGTGTCTCGCCAGCTACACCTATGGCGGCAGCCCCGTCGCGAGACTAAGCATCGCAGCCCTAGTAAGGCAACATACTAAAATAAACATACTACGAAGAATCAAGAATACAAAACGAACCGGAAACAATAGGCAATGACCCAGCCGACGAGAAAGGGACGACGATTAGAAGCTCGGTACATGTAACAGTAGATCGTTCAACGCACCGGATGTCGACTGGATTCTGCTGGATCAGCTAGAATCCCGCCACTTCGACATTGTTGCGCTCCAGGAGCTTTGCTTGAAAGGAGAGAAGGTACGGTGGATTTGTGACCGCAAGGCACAGTACCACCAAAGCGGTGGCACAACCAATGAGCTTGGTAGTGGTTTTATAGTGCTGGGCAGGATGCAGAGTCGTGTTATGAAGTGGCAGGCAATCAGCGACAGGTTGTGTTTGTTGAGAATAAAAGGCTGGTTCCACAACTACACTATTCCCAATGTGCACTGCCCTCACGAAGGAAAACCTGATGTAGAGAAAGAAACGTTCTACGCATAGCTGGAGAAACTTTACGATAGCTGCTCGCGTAGAGACATCAAGATCGTCATTGGGGACATGAACGGAAGGAAAGACTTATATAAGCCGGTGATCGGCCCGCACAGCCTGCACACCGTGGCGAACGACAACGGCCAGCTATGCACCAACTTTGCAGCTTCCCGCGGGCTGGCAGTCCAAAGTCCCTTCTTTCCTCGACCAATGTACAGCGAAACAATTGACCACGTTCTCATCGACGGCTCGTTCTTCTCAGACATTACATACGTACGCACCAATCACAGTGCTGATCGGACATGACCACTTCGATACAAAAAACTACCAAACCCTGATATAACCGGTAGTCCTCTACGGAAGTCCTCTTGGTGTTTTCGAACGGAAGGTGCTGTGGACTATCTACGGTGGAGTACAAACGGACGACGGATAACGGCGCGACAGCGCATGAACCATTAGCTACAAGCGCTGTTTGGAGAGGACCCCATTGCGCACCTGGCGAAAGACAATTGGTTGCGGTGGACCGGTCGAGTCGTAAGGATGCCGGACTTCTCTTCAGCAAACCCTACCGGCACCAGAAAGAAGGGGCGCAGCGTGCATGATGGCTCGACCAGATCGAAAGAGACTTGCAAGTGATGAAACGTCTGGGGAACTGGTGAAACACAGCCCAAAACCGAGTAAAATGGCGACAACTTCTTGATACAGCACGAGTTACTACAGCTCTTGTCTGACTGGTAAGATGAGTAAGAGAGCTAGGTTTAAGAATCGATCCTGGGTGCAGAACTAGTTCTTAGCCAATGACTGACGACATCTCAATTTGTGTTGATTTTGATGCTCTGGTAAGTAGTATGTAATGTATTTATATTGAATACAATCATTCTCTGGGAAATTCTAGGGGGGGCTTAACACTTTCTAGGGGGGGCTGAAGCCCCCCCTAGCCCCCCCGTAGTTGCGCCCATGTATTTAATATAGAATTAAATTCAAATATAATATATTAGAGTATATTTAGATATAGCTCCATGAATATTCCGAACTTACCTCCATGAACATTTTGAAAGGTCTACTCTCACACATTCATTCACTCTCGAATCATACACTAATTGCGATAATAGCATGAAAACCTCTTATTCAAGTTCTACGCAAATGTTCGTCAATCAGTCGCGCACAAATTCGAATTTACCCTTCTTTGTCAAGGGCGGCCTCATTGGCTTAATCATCTACTCACCCACAAACACTTTCGAATCATACACTAATTGCGATAATAGCATGAAAGCTCTTATTCAAGTTCTACGCAAATGTTCGTCAATCAGTCGCACACAAATTCGAATTTACCCTTCTTTGTCAAGGGCGGCCTCATTGGCTAAATCATCTACTCACCAACGAGCGACGATGGCACTGCGAGCGTATCTAATTTTGCTTCTCGGACGGTTTTTTGTGTTGTATCAAAAGCTGCAGCTTCGAAAATAAAACGATACTTATCCTACCCAGTCCGTTGATTACTTTCTGGACTATTTAAGATTACAGGGGAACCCGAACCTTTCTCTTTCACTAATTGCACAACTAATGATTTTTGGGAAATAGCTTTTATTACTAAAATTCTACGTAGAGGTAGAACGTGTACAGCACTTCGTTGTTCTTGTTGCCAGCCTAACTAACATACACATACTTATACAGAAAATGCTCAGTGTCTAAGTTGAGTTGAGTGGTATATGACATTCAGCCCATTGACCAGTATTAGAACTTCGGTTTTGACAGTGATTACTATACGTTTCTGAGGATAAAGCAAAAATCATAATGCTCTTCTTTTTATTTTCGCACGCATATTGTAACATTTTAGAAATATATGAACACAATTGAATGAAGCTGTAGTTAGTACGATCAGCATCACTTCCACATTGCTTGCAGTTAGTTTAATGTACACTGCAATGCACTACGGAATTGAAGCCGCCGCACAATAGTTGTGGATTACATTCCTTCGAACAAGCTGTTGGCTAACGACCTTCCGACTGGAAAAAAACATGTGTCTGGTTAACCCTGAAAAGAATCAAATTTTGATATGCGAAAAAGATAATCATGAGCATGAGCATGAGCATGATTGACCGCCCGCGGTTGCTACTCCGTTATTGCCAGATCAGCTGTAATTACACAGAGAACCAATGGATGATGCTTGGGATTAACATTCATCCTCAATGTGTAAAAACTGGTGACCTTAATCTTTATATTAGGCAATACCAGCGCCGGCCGCATCCGAATGCAGGTCAAATAAGGAGTGTGTATAGGAATATGTTGACGTGATACTCGCTTTATTGGAAGCCGAGAACACCTCTGCACTTCCACGAGAAATCACTGGGATGTTGGAGAAAAGGGTTAGGTTTGCAGCAGATTTCGTTTTGGTAAACGATGCGCTGAGTTCTAATACCGGGATATTTGTTATTATCGCGCGTACGAGTTCATTATATCTTTTACGGAAATCATAACGCGATCCGAACTCATTCCGGTTGATGATGTAACACCGCAAAAATAAAGCGCACGTGAGGATACCGGACCTACAACCTAATCAAGACACACTCAAATATTCGAAAATCTGTTTATGAAGTCATTATGCAACTACCGAAACGTATCTCTCATTGATTTATCTCAGCTGACTACACAATGTTACGAAGCAACCAGATATGCATTACCCAAAAATGAGAAAAAAGTAAACAGGATAATCTGAGCCAAATTGTGACTTAGGAAGAGTTTGGTGGCATACAGGTGAGTAATTATCAGCGAGTCGCACTGTTTTCCACATAGACGGGGTTACAGGTGGCATATATCTGAAATCAAATGTTATGGTAATGTTTTTTACTTTATGTTGGTAGTATACACATTTTTAGTACATTTAAGCCAAATATCAAATACAGTAGTGGAAAAATAAGATTAAAAATGCTTAAGGGACCCTACTCTGAAAAGTTCTAAAATAATAATTTTTCGTGATTTGTTTTTCGGATGTTTAAAGTAAGGTTAAGTGTTCGGGTATTTTGGCTATCGATTAAGGTATGTTTGAAGAAGTATTTTCATGTCGTGGGTGCAAATATAGAGAGTATTGGGATCGAAAAATGAAACAATGTTATTGAACACATTGAGTACATAAAATAAATTTTTAACAGTCAAATCTTGAACGATCAAGATTTTTCGAGTTTAGAACACTGTGCACTATGCGATTTTCAAATAAATCTTTCCACCAATCGTAAATGTCATGAAATATAATACTTATACCATGCACGTGCTTTACGATAAGTACTTCTTCGTTTTTTATATTTGTTTGTACTTTACGATTTAATGGTGTACTCAGATTCTTTAGTGCATTTGATTTATAATAACGGTTTGTGGGAGCACCATGTTCTGTTTTGATGAGTAATTTCTCTTGTTTCCGATCAGTCTGAGATGACACAAGGAGAGAATTTCGTCACCAATCGTGATGTGATTAGTTGAAATAATTACGTAACTCATGTTTTTGAAATTTAAAATTTGGGTGGGGGGAGGTTGTTGTAGTGTTTCGTAATTTAAGGGGGGAGTCATACTGAACGTTAATTATCGTTAGAGGTTATCCACATTACACGTGGACCGATTTTTAGCAATTTCGAACCCCCTCCCCTCCCCCTCCGTGGACAATTGCCCATATAAATTCTAAAAATTTTGTATGGACCGTGAACATTACACAGACCCCCCCTAAAGGTGTCCACGTGGATTGTGAATGGCCCCTTACGTTATTTGTTCACGACGCCCAATGCAATTTCAGCGTTTAGAATAAATTTTGCATATTGTTGTTCGAAATCATATTGTACAAATGTAATTCATAGAAAATATTCTCTAGACTTGGAAACTGCTTAGTAAGCCAGTTTTGTTATTGGAGATCTAAAGCTTTTGAAATTCGCTTAAGAATTTCTTTCTTGATTTGGACACGGCCTACAAACTCAGAGCAGATCGAGTAAACATTTCTAAATTGTTTTTTTTTTCTAAATATGCTTGATTTCATAGCAACCCATGATGAATTGAGCAAACCATAGCTAATGCTATTATTACTGTTAATCTTTGTTTGCATCTTAGTTTAAGTATATTCATCATAACTAGTTTTTTCTGTTGATTTTATTAACAGAAAAAAAAATAATAAAAAATAATAATTATCGGACAGTCCAAAAATGTTTGTGTAACAAAAGCCAAAAGTCTGTTCTTTGCAAAAATACATCACAACTTACCCAAATCTCAGTCGATTTCCGTATTGATTTCAAATCTGAACGTTTTCTCAAGATTTCAATAATAATGATGAAAAATAATAAGAAACCTAAAACAACTTATATATAACGAATAGCGAAAACATCTCTCCATAGAGGTGTTATCTTTATATGTTATATGTCTTTCTCCTTTTATCCCTTTCCAACCGGGCCCATATAATTGCGTAGGTAGAAGGTGACTTAAAACCTTCTCTCTCGCTTTTTGCACGTCCTATTCATTGTTTCATTGCTCACAACGCTAGTGTCAACATCGCAGTTGCTACGAAAAATTAAAACTCGGAGCAAGCAAGTCTTTTATATAGGAATTGCTTCGATTTAGGTTTTGTTACCCGTCATATTTTACCTACACAATTGTGTGGGCTCGGTCGGAAAGGGTTATAAAATGGCTAAAATACAAACAATCGGAATATGAATGACCGAGCCCAACAATGATTGTGCCGTAAAAGCCAAAACTTGTTTTTCTTAGAAAAATATTTTACTCAGCCAAACATCGGTTGATTTTCATAAAACAACTTCTGTTGTTTCCTAATTGCAAATACTTTCAAAGTGGCAAATTGTAAGTTAAGTTGAAAAATTGTGTGAAAAGTATAAAAAATCAGATTTTAACTCAAAAAACATGTTTTTTTTTAAATTAGTACAAACTTGTATATATTTTGAAAGCTCTATCTCTCCCTTTTATAAACTGGCGAAACTCTCCAAATCGGTTGAGAAATGACCTAGTTATTTCTAGTATGAGCGAATGTTACACTCAACAAGACCCACAACCTACACTAGGTTACTTCAGAAGTTCTTGTATTTTTCCCATTTGTAGTACAGTGTTATCAAAACAGAACTGTAGTATAGTTTTGAAGAGTTTTGTTTCATAAGCAATTTTATAGTTACTAAATTGTAATTTAAAGGAACATTGAGTAGATCTAAACAACTCTCTAATGCAGCAAAACAGTTTGGTCCCACGTCAGTAACAACAGAAGTTACTTCTTCTTTCTGACTATCGGAACTTGATCTTCAATACCAGCGCCGGCCGCATCCGAATGCAGGTCAAATAAGGAGTGTGTATAGGAATATGTTGACGTGATACTCGCTTTATTGGAAGCCGAGAACACCTCTGCACTTCCACGAGAAATCACTGGGATGTTGGAGAAAAGGGTTAGGTTTGCAGCAGATTTCGTTTTGGTAAACGATGCGCTGAGTTCTAATACCGGGATATTTGTTATTATCGCGCGTACGAGTTCATTATATCTTTTACGGAAATCATAACGCGATCCGAACTCATTCCGGTTGATGATGTAACACCGCAAAAATAAAGCGCACGTGAGGATACCGGACCTACAACCTAATCAAGACACACTCAAATATTCGAAAATCTGTTTATGAAGTCATTATGCAACTACCGAAACGTATCTCTCATTGATTTATCTCAGCTGACTACACAATGTTACGAAGCAACCAGATATGCATTACCCAAAAATGAGAAAAAAGTAAACATATAGGCCCTCAACACATACTGCAAGCGGTCAGCAAGAGAACTTCAAAAACGGCCTATTTGCTTGGCCATCGCCGTTCGACAGACGAGTCGCGTATAATCCTGATATTAATTGCAAATAATTGCGATATTTGGTGGCGATTAATTACGATGTTTTGTCGCGATTAATTATTTACGATATTTATCGAACGAACGGAACCTATTCCGAATCACTGCGTGCTGGAAAAGAACCTACGGGTGGACAGTCTGCGAATAAATGGTTTGGTACACATCGAAAGTCACAACACACCGAAAATCCATAGTTGAGCAAAGCTCACCTGGGCCGAAAACACGTTTACTTCGGAAAGTTATGCGCGATCGCTCTATTCTCTCTTACCGACGCATACGCGCGGAGACACGGTATTTAGCGTTGATTACAACTTACTTCTTGAATAATAAAGCGAAGATACCTACTGAGTATGAAAAAACTGGCAAAGTTTCATGCATTCATAGCTAGAAAATTTTTAAAAATGCAAATATGCATATCTAACAAGACCGAGTACTAATTAGATTTAACAAAATGCCAAAACAATTGCAGTCAAAATTTATTTGCCATGCTCACCGACAAGATTTCTACTTAATTAAATTAAAAGTTGTCTATGTGTTTCAGTATTTACTCAAAAGCTAGAAAAATCATAAAACAAGGGCATAAAACTGCTCAAAATATTCGTAACCGTCCAGTCGGAGCGCGAAAGATAAATTTCTAAATTATGTTGTACTGCTACTCATTCCGTCATGTAAAAACCAGCGTGTTCAAAGGTTTAAAACATCCCTCCTATTGGAGCAATTCTGTCTATTGAGTATAGACTTTGGCAAACAAAGCGACTCCATGAAATCACGCTTTAACAAATCTCCATATACTGAGAGCAATGCAACCAGATATGTATCTTCCAAAATAAAAATAAATAAATAAATAACCCAATTGATTCAGAAACGGCTGACAACGCAAGCAGGGTATGTACAGTATCCCTACCGACGTCAGTCCACTGCGCACACAAATAACGAGACAGCTCGATGAACGCGAAAAAAAAACTATACCTCACACATATATATCATCCTCATATAAACTGCACAAAAACAAAAGAAATCACAAACTCACGACAATCCTTCAGTCTGCACCCCTCAAGTCTCAGCACGCACTGCAAGGCCGATGCCATACCGGAGAGGATACGGAGCTAACAGCGTCGTGAAAAGCAGAAAAAAAAACAGTGGTTCCCTTTTGCCATGCAAATCAAACAAAAAACACAGGCAAAACGTCACCAACACTAATACTTATCCTTGAATTCCCGCGTCCTCTGTGAATCATCATGCTAGTGCGAGAACGTGCCGCACGCAAGAGCAACGGTCATCCTGCACTTGCACTTCTCGCGCTTTTCCTTGTTCACCTTGCACTTACTCACACACACTTATGGCAAGGCAAGGGCTAGCGGGAAACGTGCTCCGCCACCGAGAAAGAAATGCAGTTCTCACAAATTAGCCACAAAATTGCACGAATCTTTAACGGATTTCAACATTGACGTCACTCTCACCGATAATACGAAACCGCCACATTTCGTATTAACTTTTACTCCACCCTTTGCACTTAAAATATAACGATTACGCGACGGGAAGGCTAAATAAAATACGTCGACATTATTGCACTATCCTCAACCGTACACGACAACCCTCGGAACATTCATCGCGATTCGAATCAAACACTCGGAATTCACACCGAAACAACAGCGGCCTTCATTCAATAAATGTAGACACATCCCTTTTCCAGATAGAAAATATATAACTTATAAAAACTTGAAAAAACGATGAAAAATTCCGACGAGAAAAATTTTCACGTCCGTTTTTGATCACAGCTTGCTTCGATCTCCTTTGATATGCGAAAAAGATAATCATGTGTCAAAATGACTCCCGACTTTTAAATGATCAAAATGTAAATTTTTCTTCATAAATTATCGATAAATGGTCATGACAGTGTTAACACATCTATAAATAACTAACACCAGCATTTAGATTTGAATACTTCTTTACTGATCAAAAAAGACCGAGAAAAAACCGACGCACGGTTAGAAAAAAGTGGGCAATATCGCTGCAAGCGAGGAGTCAAATTGACGCAGACTATCTTAATGCTAGGATAATGCTAGCGGTTATTGCTTACCTGTAAATTCTGTTGTAAAAGCAAAGACTATGTCTGTAAAACCCTAGGACTGATTCAATATTAAAGTATGCTATACATCAAACTGCATCACGGAAAAACGCTGCAAAAAACTAACTAGCTAACCGATCCTTTTCAAACATTCAGACAAAAAAAATAACCTATTAGTAAGCTTCTGGCATATTTATTTTATTCAACTTCAATACCATAATCGTACGCACGCACCCTAGGCCTAACTCCACTTATTAGGTTTTGTAAAACTTCTGGCTGCAGCTTCTTCTGTACAGAAAACCGGGGAGTATTTATTCGGATACGAAAGTGACATAACAATCAATACATTATTTGAATAGTGGCACGAAGGTACTCCGGCCAGAAAATCGTTGGGCTCTCATGTTGCTTCAACAGAGGGATTAGTCGACTCTGTAGACACTCCTTGAGGTAGATCTCCCTGTTTACAGTCCCGGTAGCCACGAACCAATGGAATACATAAATCTACGGAGATAGTTTGAATTTCAGGTTTGAATGGCTTTTTTGTTAACAGGTTACGTAGTACTCCAAAAACATTATGAAAAAAGCGATGTTGGGTAGATTTAGTCAAGATTTTTTTACAAGTTTTGAGAGTTTAAAATGCCTTCCTGTGCCATGCGGAATACCGTTTCAAATGGTATTTTTTCGTTTACAGATATCTACGTCACAACCCAAAAGTACTTGTTTTTGCCTATTTTTTTGCTACCAACAAAGACTTCTCCTTCTTCCTTGCCTGTGTATACCTCATTGGTCACAAACGGCGCACTCTGTTTGCCACATGAGTAGATCGCTTGTCAAATCATGTTTTTCTTGGCAAACTTTGAAAGTTTTTGCTTCCTTACTTCTTCCGGAACATCAAACTTGTGCTGAGCGGTGAAAAACAGTAGCTCCGTTAGTTCGTCTTGACTAAAGTCTCATCATCCATGATGAGACAACGAGGCTTCGCCAGCACCTGAGGGATGTTCCCATTGTATTTTGCCGTTCGTCTCCATTCGGAGCCTTCTGTTCTTTGTACGTATGCAGACCATCTCGGTCCCTGGCTCTCTGAACGAAAGACTTGGACAGATTCAACTTTATGGTCACATTCTTAACCGGGATGGCATTGGGAATCCGCTTAAACGCTTTCACGACACGCTTGTGATCCCGATCACTAATATAACATCCATTTTGACCACATTTCTCCTTTCATTCGATACTCAGAGTTTCATAGTAACAATTATTCGAATTTCTCGATGAGAGCGTTGAGAATTTTCCAGGTGCTTGCGCACCTCATCAATTTATGATGTTGCTTTTCAAGTGACGCGACTTTAGTCAAAATATCACGAAATACCACGGGGGGGGGGGGGGGTTAGGTTACGGGGGGTATAAAAAGTGATTAAAATATGACCACGTGGTTAAGGAACGGCCCCTTACTGTAAGTGAATTGCGTTCATTTTATTTTGATTGAGTTTCAACGATGTCAACGATGTCAGGGAAATTATACAAAAATATATAAAATTACCTCAGAAATTTGATAGGTACGCGAATACAGGCACAATCAACCTTCAACTACTTCGCTACTGTTGAAGGGTTATCGGATTTTTGAGAACTCATCCATAACTTCTTACTGGCATATTCTAAGGTAACAGTCTTTACTGTTTCATTCAAATGGCCCCTTGGTGTTAGTTTCATAATATGTAAGTTTTAAGTAACAAAAACTTAGCAGATAAGGTGAAATATTTCATAATATTCATTAGAACTCACCAGATCGTGGTACGTATAAATTTAGGTACAAGCAATCCTCTGATTGATTCGCCAGAAGAGGTAACAGACGACGTAACTGTGTTAAACGAGGAAATAGGTGAATGTCAGGATAATCTGAGCCAAATTGTGACTTAGGAAGAGTTTGGTGGCATACAGGTGAGTAATTATCAGCGAGTCGCACTGTTTTCCACATAGACGGGGTTACAGGTGGCATATATCTGAAATCAAATGTTATGGTAATGTTTTTTACTTTATGTTGGTAGTATACACATTTTTAGTACATTTAAGCCAAATATCAAATACAGTAGTGGAAAAATAAGATTAAAAATGCTTAAGGGACCCTACTCTGAAAAGTTCTAAAATAATAATTTTTCGTGATTTGTTTTTCGGATGTTTAAAGTAAGGTTAAGTGTTCGGGTATTTTGGCTATCGATTAAGGTATGTTTGAAGAAGTATTTTCATGTCGTGGGTGCAAATATAGAGAGTATTGGGATCGAAAAATGAAACAATGTTATTGAACACATTGAGTACATAAAATAAATTTTTAACAGTCAAATCTTGAACGATCAAGATTTTTCGAGTTTAGAACACTGTGCACTATGCGATTTTCAAATAAATCTTTCCACCAATCGTAAATGTCATGAAATATAATACTTATACCATGCACGTGCTTTACGATAAGTACTTCTTCGTTTTTTATATTTGTTTGTACTTTACGATTTAATGGTGTACTCAGATTCTTTAGTGCATTTGATTTATAATAACGGTTTGTGGGAGCACCATGTTCTGTTTTGATGAGTAATTTCTCTTGTTTCCGATCAGTCTGAGATGACACAAGGAGAGAATTTCGTCACCAATCGTGATGTGATTAGTTGAAATAATTACGTAACTCATGTTTTTGAAATTTAAAATTTGGGTGGGGGGAGGTTGTTGTAGTGTTTCGTAATTTAAGGGGGGAGTCATACTGAACGTTAATTATCGTTAGAGGTTATCCACATTACACGTGGACCGATTTTTAGCAATTTCGAACCCCCTCCCCTCCCCCTCCGTGGACAATTGCCCATATAAATTCTAAAAATTTTGTATGGACCGTGAACATTACACAGACCCCCCCTAAAGGTGTCCACGTGGATTGTGAATGGCCCCTTACGTTATTTGTTCACGACGCCCAATGCAATTTCAGCGTTTAGAATAAATTTTGCATATTGTTGTTCGAAATCATATTGTACAAATGTAATTCATAGAAAATATTCTCTAGACTTGGAAACTGCTTAGTAAGCCAGTTTTGTTATTGGAGATCTAAAGCTTTTGAAATTCGCTTAAGAATTTCTTTCTTGATTTGGACACGGCCTACAAACTCAGAGCAGATCGAGTAAACATTTCTAAATTGTTTTTTTTTTCTAAATATGCTTGATTTCATAGCAACCCATGATGAATTGAGCAAACCATAGCTAATGCTATTATTACTGTTAATCTTTGTTTGCATCTTAGTTTAAGTATATTCATCATAACTAGTTTTTTCTGTTGATTTTATTAACAGAAAAAAAAATAATAAAAAATAATAATTATCGGACAGTCCAAAAATGTTTGTGTAACAAAAGCCAAAAGTCTGTTCTTTGCAAAAATACATCACAACTTACCCAAATCTCAGTCGATTTCCGTATTGATTTCAAATCTGAACGTTTTCTCAAGATTTCAATAATAATGATGAAAAATAATAAGAAACCTAAAACAACTTATATATAACGAATAGCGAAAACATCTCTCCATAGAGGTGTTATCTTTATATGTTATATGTCTTTCTCCTTTTATCCCTTTCCAACCGGGCCCATATAATTGCGTAGGTAGAAGGTGACTTAAAACCTTCTCTCTCGCTTTTTGCACGTCCTATTCATTGTTTCATTGCTCACAACGCTAGTGTCAACATCGCAGTTGCTACGAAAAATTAAAACTCGGAGCAAGCAAGTCTTTTATATAGGAATTGCTTCGATTTAGGTTTTGTTACCCGTCATATTTTACCTACACAATTGTGTGGGCTCGGTCGGAAAGGGTTATAAAATGGCTAAAATACAAACAATCGGAATATGAATGACCGAGCCCAACAATGATTGTGCCGTAAAAGCCAAAACTTGTTTTTCTTAGAAAAATATTTTACTCAGCCAAACATCGGTTGATTTTCATAAAACAACTTCTGTTGTTTCCTAATTGCAAATACTTTCAAAGTGGCAAATTGTAAGTTAAGTTGAAAAATTGTGTGAAAAGTATAAAAAATCAGATTTTAACTCAAAAAACATGTTTTTTTTTAAATTAGTACAAACTTGTATATATTTTGAAAGCTCTATCTCTCCCTTTTATAAACTGGCGAAACTCTCCAAATCGGTTGAGAAATGACCTAGTTATTTCTAGTATGAGCGAATGTTACACTCAACAAGACCCACAACCTACACTAGGTTACTTCAGAAGTTCTTGTATTTTTCCCATTTGTAGTACAGTGTTATCAAAACAGAACTGTAGTATAGTTTTTAAGAGTTTTGTTTCATAAGCAATTTTATAGTTACTAAATTGTAATTTAAAGGAACATTGAGTAGATCTAAACAACTCTCTAATGCAGCAAAACAGTTTGGTCCCACGTCAGTAACAACAGAAGTTTCTTCTTCTTTCTGACTATCGGAACTTGATCTTCTGTTTATTATAAACAAAGTAATCGTGAGGCCTGTGCTAAGATCCCACTGACATTGTGGAAACTACACGTCCGATGTTAGTGTTGCTGGCTGAAACTCATATAGTTGAAGCTGATGCATTTTATCACTATAACATTCCGGGTTATAAAGTTGGTTTTTGCCTGTCACACTCCCGACATACAGGAGGGGTTGCTATTTACGCCAAGAAATCTGTTAAATTCAACACTCGGTTAAACGAATGTGTTGAAAACAATTGTTTCCTGGGTATATCAGTTGAAAAAGGTATGACGATGAGAAATTTTGGAATTGTATACCATTACCCCAGATCAAGTGACCAGCGTTTTTTGGAAATTTTAGATAACTGTTGGGAGATTTATGAAGATTCGAATAAATTAAACGTTATTGCTGGTGATTTCAATATTGTTTGGCCCAATGAACCAATTTCGAATCCATTGAAGCAATTAGCAGATTTTTTCAATTTGAGATAAACGGTTTGTCAATATACAAGAATTTCCAGACATTCTCGTACATTAATAGATCACGTGTTTTCAAATTTTGATAATGTTCATTCTTTTACAGAGGCCGATTACAAAATTACAGATCATGAGACAATTTGTGTTTTTATTGAGAATGACCAAAACCGTAAGGATAAAGTAAAGATAAAGTGCTGGAATAGATATTCGAAGTAAGTAGTGTCTCAACTTGTTTCGAGAAGCTTGGATTTTCAACCAATAACCAGCGATGGAAGAAAATCGTTTCTAGCGATTTTTGAATACATATAAATCTCCTTTGTGATGCATTAACATCTCTGTCAGTGTGCGATATACATTTACTCTTCTCACATTTGCAAGCAGATCTATGTGTAAGACGAGTTACGAGGATTGCAAAGGAGCACCATGTATATAGTATCCCTGCTGGCGTACTCTCTTTCTCTTCCTTCGCACTATTCGCCTCTTGTCGTGACAGCTAACAACAACATCTGTATCTAAATGTGCACAGCTGAGTATATGGGGTTAGTCGCAATATGTACATATGATGAACAAAAATCATTCATGTTCATTCAGCCAATGATTGTGATTTTTGTCGAAAAGAGAGTGAAAAAAAATGTGTTGTCTCCTACTCCCATAATGAGATTGTTTTGGTGGCAGGTTCAAGTTCCCAGTTGGTTTAGAGATCTTGCTTGTATAAAACGTGTGTCAGGACTCAGGATGGACAAAAAAGTAGAAAAGATTAATATATCCGAAAAAGTTCGGCAAGTTTTCGCAATAGAGGATGGCGGTTTCAGGTGCATCGCGGCGGAGAATTGCACTTACCGGCCAAAAACTATTATTATTTCGAATTGCCATCGGCATCTCCGGGAGCAGCATCCCGTTGAATTCAATATTTTGAATTTTGGAAAACGGCTTCCAGATGACGAAGTAGAAAACCTTTTGCGCCGCAAACGAATTAAACACGCTGGGCAACCGGATGAGTCCACGATAGTGCGAGTGCACCGGCGAAAAATTATTGGTGGGCTGGTTAAACTGTGTACACTCCACGATTGCCCCTTTGCAAGTATGGAGTGGGAGGGACTTCGGGATATCGTAGATCCCATCCTTGAAGCCCTGAACTTAAAAGTTAATCGGCACAGCATTGTTAAAACCATTCAACAAACAAGTGAGGCGATTGTTGAATTGATTACGGCTGAGGTGGAAGGCCAACTCCTCAGTATGAAATTCGACTGTACTTCAAAGATGAACAGAAGTGTGATGGGAGTGAGCATTCAGTTTTATAAGGATTTGAATCTCGTCAGCCGGTCTCTAGGTGAGCAGTTATCTTGTATGCTTAATAATTTCGTACCACAAATGTGATGCCGTGAAAAAGACCCAATTTCAAAATTATTATTAGTTGTTATTTTTGATTTGGCTAAAACTTTCCTTAGATGTGCCTATGGGCTTAGTATGCATTATGTAATATTAGTATTTTTTTAATTGCTACTAAGTTTTGTGAAGGGTTCATGAATGATGATCATTACTAATATTTTGAGAGCCAGAGCGGTTTGTTAGACAGGTGTGCTGTCTTCGACAAAGTTGCAGAAAATATGTTTGGAAACAAACATTTTAAAATATATTTCTCTAAGAAACAACCCAATTGTTTTTTTAAATCTAACACGATGAGCATTTTTATAAAATATGTACCAGTTAATTTTTTTTCAAAATGTTATTTTGGCTTGGCTGACACCATGTAATGTTATTTTTTTATCTAAAGATATGGGCCTTCGAAGTTGGTGCCGCAACGACTAATGACTATAACAACTTGAGAACTTACTCAAATTCAATAAAAATTGTAAAATCAACTTCCCGAGTGAAACTCGAAGTTTTTAATACTTATTTGAAAAATTAAATATCGTGATTTTTAGTGATCCGTTTCACGAATTCTGACCCATAATCAAATCAGAGAAAAAAAAATATTTTTTTTTTTACTTTATATAAATGATTTGTTGTTTTCGAATAGATAAGAAGAATTTTATTTTTGACTCATCCCCCTAAAAGTCAAAATTACATTTCTTACAAAAATATATATCTCGTGATTGTTCCTGGTGTAATTGCAGTCAAATCTAAAGAAAAAATTTGATCAGGGTTTATTATTGATTTGCCAACTCGTTTTTATTTAATTCCTCAAACTTTTAAAAATTTAAATTATTCTTTTATTTTTAAATTTTTTTTTAATTTGTTTTAATTTTTTTTTGTATTTTTAGTATGTATTATTTTATTTGGGTATTTTTTTATTATAATTTTTTTAAATATTTTCAAAATTTTCGACTTATTTTAATTTTATTTTAATTTTTTTTCGTTTCCATCAAGCATAACGTATTTTATAGATGCCCTCTTACAACATATTGGCTCTAGATAAGTCATATTTGAAATTAAAAAAAATATTTGTTTCTATTTATAATGTCCATGATCGGATAGTTCTCAATGTTTAGGTAATCTTTCGTAGTTTTTATAAAATAAAATGGATTTTGAAAAAATGAGCTTATTTAGATAAGTTTTAATTTCACTTTTGAATCTCTTAAAATAAATGGTTTTAGAGTGTATTTTTTTAAAGACAAAATTATTATCTACATCATTGTCGAAGACCTCACACCGTCCAAACGAACCGTTTTGGCTATAAAAATATTTGCAATGGTCGACTAAACTCTGATATGTAACATAATGGTACAACATCGACGTGTTATATTTTTAGTTCTATGTATATACAGTAAAGTCTTTTTTACACGGTATTTTTACACGGATTTATTTTACACGGTTCTTTTTTACGACGATTTTCCAAATGACGCGATTTTTTTACTTCGTTTTCTCAAATAACGCGGTTTTTTTGCACGATTTTTCGTCTTCGCGTAAAATTGTTACAGTTAGTAACAGTAACGGTAACAGACTATAGTAGGCTGTTTTTTACACAGTTTCATTTTTACACGGTTTTATTTAACATGGTTCTTTTTACGACGTTTTTCCAAATAACGCGGTTTTTTTACACGGTTTTTTTTTGCACGGTACGTAGAATCGTGTAAAAAAGAACTTTACTGTAGACTATTCTGTTTGGCGTCGTACACAAATTACGTAACGCTAAAAATCTAGATTTCAGACCCCCTCCCCCTTCTATGTAAAAAAATGTAAAAGAAACACTAAAAATCTCAATTATTTACCATTAATTCATTTCCTGGAATGAAAACTTTGTTTGACAACGTTGACCGTTTAAAATGAAAAAAAAAATAATTTTACGAATTTCTATGGGATACTGTAAGCCATTTTCACTTGGCCTCAGTATTATTTCAGTTTTGGTTTATTTTTAGGTGTCGTTGAGTTGACCGAGCGTCACACGGCTGATTACTTGAAAAGAGAATTACTAAAACTCGGCCAAACATTCCGTATCCAATCATGGCAGTGGTACTCGGCGACAATCGACAACGCCACAAATGGCATAAAAGCAGTCGATCTCATACAGGAAAAGCAAATAGACGACGTTTGTGAACAATTTTTCTGTAATAGCGACGAAGGTACAGAAGGCGAAGATGGCGGTGAAGATGGCACTGAAGACAACCTGGACGAAATCGTTGCGATGTGTATGAAGAATTTAGAAATCAACCAGATCGAGTGTGTGCGGTGTGGAGCCCATACACTCAATCTGGTTGTTGCAGATGCAACAAAAATAGCGGAAGCTGAATTGAAGGCTGTCACTAAAATAGTTAAAGCGTATCGAAAAGCGGAATACCAAACGAGCTTTAAATACTCTGGGGTTGCCATGCCCCCGATTCCAAACCAGATAAGATGGAACCACTATTTTTTGATGCTCAGGGAACTCATCAAAAATCGTGAATTTTTCGCCGGGTTGGGTGTAAAGCACCCCATGCTAGGTAAAATATATGTTTCCAATGTATTTGAGGGAGTCTCCTTATCAGTTTTCCAAACAGTGGGTTTCTCCATTATTGGTTGTTAAAAAGCGGCAGAGTATTTTTAATCATTGATATGACGATAAGTTGGAACATAAGAAAAAAAATTGTTGATTGTAAAACCACAATAAAATGGCGGATTTACACGATCTTGCATTTTACTAACAATCTTGCACAAACTCGTTCAGAAAAATTCTTTAAAAATTAATTTTGAAGAAATTTTGTAGTTTTGAACTTTTTTTGCAATAAAAGCGTTAGAAACATTAAAACAAATAACGAGATAATTTGCAAAATTTTGTTTTAAATGAAACTTTGCACATGTATTTGGCTTAGCAAACTGAGTATTTTCCACAGATAAAGAGATTTTCTTGACCCATGAGTTATTTTTCCTTAAAAAGCGTATGCATTTTGGCATAGGCTTTCCTTTCGAAGCATTCAAGGTATTGTTTTCAATCAAGATTCAGTGCTAATTATCTTTTTTTTGCGTACTCGTACTTTTTTTTTAATTCTTTTATAACACCAACGGATTCTGAGCTACAATACTTTGAACGTTTCTAAATGAATACGCCCTATCACAAAATAACTCATGGGTCTGAAAAATCTCAAAATCCTCAACACTCAGTTTGCAAAGCCAAATACGTGTGTACAGTTTCATTCAAATCTAAAATCGTCGGTTTTCGACCTTGATCATTTGGCGCGATTTTGTTTTGAACATTTTTTTAGTACTTTGGAGATTTAGTTACGTGTACTTATTGTTTGTTTTATGAATGTAATTTTGTATAAATAGCTTGAGCACTTTTAGTGTAATCATGCCGCCCATGCAGCTCGCGAAATTGCTCATAAATCCGTCATTCTGTTTCGGTTTTGCTCAAACAACTACTTTTCTCATGTTCATAATGTCATTTCTCTGTAACACTTTTTCTACCATGTACAAAAAAAGAGAAAAACCATCTCCAACTAATGAGGAAACCCCCTGAGCCACTATGCAGTTACGGATTCATAGATAACTGATTGTTAATTGATTTTCATCCTTTGATCAATTCTCAGATCTCTCTGGTAGTTGGAAGGTTGTCGACGATTATCACGAAGCCTTTGCACCGTTGTACGATGCCACAATAGCCGCACAAAAAAACGACTGCGTAATAAGCCAGTTCCACCTAGAATGGCTCAAAGCTTATGGTCGAGTAATGAAACTTGGAGACAACCGCTTCAGGACTCCCATTTTGCAATCCATGCAGAAACGACAAAAGACTCTAATGAGCAGCATGCCTTATAAAGCTGCACTCTTCATGGACCCGCGTTTGAACTTCAATGGTTCCGAGCTGTTTTTAAACCCTGAAAAGCAGAAAATTGTGGTAAATACATATCTTTTTAAAACTTCTGCTATTCGCTGAAATCATAAATAGTCGGTGTGTAGATCAACCGAAACGAGCACCAAAACAATTTTACCAAAAACAATAGTATTCTAAGTTTAACCACACCATATGCTTTATGCAAGCTGCTACATGGTTTTTTTTATTATGTCATTAGGGACTATTCCAATCATTTCGATTTTGCACGAAAGATAATTTCCACACGCCCTGGTTTAAAAAATGTATTAAAAATGGTGCTTGGTTCGGTTTGGTCGCATCTCAACCAATTGTGCATTGGGCTTATAACTTTATACTGCCGGTAATCACAACTCAGTTTATTTTATTTGGGTCTTCTGTTTATATAGGACTGATTCTCGGTGACCAGTATACATAGGACAATAATGCGACTACCATGGGTAAAGGCTGACATTGTTATGATGCAGTTAACCTCCGCCAACTCAGTATTCTCAATTTTTCCGTGCTCCCTTTAGTATTGAATCAATAGGTTACATACTTTTATTTATTTTTTAGTACGTTGCAGTACGTTCTATTGTATTAGAGTTTTAATTTTTCAATAGTACAGTTGCAAACAACAAAAAAGTGCGTTTAGAAAAAATGACAATTTTTAGTTCTCTGAAATAATTTTTTGGAGGTAAGTTTTCAAGTATAGCCCTTAAGGCCGTGAACTTTCTCCCTATCGCTCAAATCTCTATTAAAGTTTGGGTAAAAGTTTTCAAGAAGTTGTACTATAGAATAGACCAACTATTTTTATTTCGATGTTTTGAATATGAAAAAATACGTAGCTCTTCAAAGAATATTAAACAAAAAATTAATTTCCAAAATCTGAGGCTAGATTAAGTTTGGTTAACCTACATATTATTTTAAGATTTCTCGTACTTAATGACCAATATTCATTAATTCATTGCGACTGTTTTTAGGAATTTCTGGAGAACTTATTCAAACGACTCGAGCAACATGAGCAACCTACAATACCGGTTGTTGCAGGAACCTCGCAAACAAATACGGACGAGTTCGACATGGACGAGTTTATTACAACGATATTTGGAGAAGAATCGAGCTCTGCCGTTGGCGTTGAGCAGACTGCTGTCTCGCAGTTAATCAGGAATATACAGTACCAAAAAAGAGTTCAAGCAACTGATCCGAATTTTAATGTCATTCACTACTGGTTTGCTAAAAAAATAGAAGAAGAGCGTCTATGGCAAATCGCTCGAGTTGTGTATTCTGCAGCTTCAACACAAGCGGATATCGAGCGCGATTTTTCGCGGTATAATAACGTGTATACCCCGATGAGAAACAGACTTTCT
Organism: Wyeomyia smithii; assembly: GCF_029784165.1. NCBI lineage: Eukaryota > Metazoa > Arthropoda > Insecta > Diptera > Culicidae > Wyeomyia > Wyeomyia smithii. Next base: position 136,407,645 of record NC_073696.1, read on the forward strand.
GGAGGTAACATTGAGAACGTGCTGCGAGTCAAGCTTAACCGTGACCTTTTGCCAACTGCACTTACCAGTATACTACCAAAGGACAGTGCAACTGAATGTTCGGCCAATGCTTCTAATGCTCAACTTTCTGCTATCAACTGTACCCAGTAGCGCTATTGCCGTATTTTGGCCTAACATGTTTCATTTAAAGTGTATCGTTATCTCACAGAAATACTCCCAAGCTCGCTCACATACATACACACACACACATACACACACAGACATCGATATGCACACATACACACACCTCGATACACACACATACACACGTACGCACACACATACACATGTACGCACACACACACACACACGAACGCACACACACACACACACACACACACACACACACACACACACACACACACGCACACGTACAGGCACACATACACGCACAGGCACACATACACGCACAGGCACACACACACGCACAGGCACACACACACGCACAGGCACACACACACGCACAGGCACAAACACACACATTTTTTTAATAAAATTGTTATTTGTTCATTGAATTCAAAACAAACAAAATTAACTTTCGTTTTTTACGATGAGGAATCCATTCATTTAATCGGTGTAAAGTCAAATCGAAGTGATATAATTAGCATTTGGAGGAAAACGAATTTTTGAGCTGGTTAGCGAAACTGTTAGCGTCGCTTGGCCTACGAAACGCTAATCGCTAATTCGCTAATTTTGTAGAGAAGCGACAATAGAAATATTCAGAAAAACTGTGAATTGCTGATGGCGTATGTAAAATTTTCAGATTAGCGGCTTAGCGATTAGCGTCGCTAAATTTTCAGTTAGCGGTACCCACCACTGGTAATCATACTTGACTTATCATGAACGAACAACATTTATCGTTACAATCCAACCAATTTATCCGAAACAAGGTCATTAGAAAAGCAGCACATCTTTTTCATTCAAAAATGGTATATGTGAAAGTAAATGCAGTATGGGTTCGATTTTAAAATTACAGAAAATCTAGATGAGTAAAACAGTTAAACAATCGGACCTATACTGTACTTACTTGTACCAAGTACTCACTACTCATTCAGATATTGAGAATTATTCTCTATTCTTGATTACAATTTGAATATTTCCAAAAGAAAAACAGAGGTGTATTTTAAACTACACTAAGGTCGTTTTTTAAGCGTTTTTTTTTTACGCGGATTCTGGAATTCACGCGGTTTTTTTACGCGGATTTCGGTTTTCCTTCACTTGGAATGCAGAATTAACGCAAGTTTTTTTTACGCGGATTCCGGAATTTACGCGTTTTTTTACGCGGCACGTATCCACCGCGTAAAAAGCGACTTTAGTGTATATAGTACTGGAACTTATTGAATAATCATTGTGGTAGTGCTTTTCAACAGGGGAATTGTGCCATTCAATGCCATTCGTGACCGATTCAACGTCGGATACCGTGCTGGATCGAAATCCGTACACCTAAGCATATGTTGACTTATAGGTCTACTTATATTTTATTGCTATTTTTAAGCAAAATGATTAAAATCACTCTGAAACTCGAAAAAATCATGTTTAAATAGAGCATGTTTTGAATCGAAATCCGTACACAGTTTTTTGTCTGAATCAAAACCCGTACACTTTTGAATCGAAATCCGCACACACGCGATATAGACTGGATCAAAGTCCTTACAATAATGAATAGAAGTACAAAAATGAACATCTTTCATTTATAATTTATCTTGAAATTTACGAATAAATATATTTTGGGGATCAGTTGGTTTCTAAAGTTTCACACGGTTTTTTAATTTTTTATGTTAGCTGAAATAGTGCAATTTTCGTAGCGTTTCGTTGCGGCACCCCTTATTGTAGTAACCGGAACGCCGGAACCTCTCGAAGCTTCCCGGTACGACTTTCTTTTGCGCACCTCAGTCACAGCTCCTTGAAATTGTTTGCCGTATATTTCTACTCGTTTTCTTCCATAATATGCTGAAAACAAGAAGAAAGTTCAACAATATATGCATGATACACACGCTGTGCGGATTTCGTTTCAAGCAATTAACAAGGATCAAAATCCGCACGGCACAGTTTTTGTTGAATAAATACAGTTTTCACTATTTACCAGACAATATACAGCTCGAAAATGACAAAGACTTACCTTTTCCATCATTTCCATCCCATCAATCGAAAAGATTCACAGAGTAAAACACTTATATCCCACTTGAAAAACGTTTTTATCTGAAGAACGTTTCCTTAGTAAATTCTCTAACGATACAACGAAATGACAACTGAAACCGATTCACGATTGATTTTTCATTTTTAATATTTTTATTTCATGACCTACTAGAGCATAGTTTAATTTAACAGAAGGCCGGCAGCTCAATGGACATGTACATGTAACTATCATATGAATTTTCATTTTTATAATGCTTGAAACTGAAGAAAAACATCAAGGTGTACGAATTTCGATACTGTACGGGTTTCGATCCAGCATGGTATCACGGAAATCAGAAAAGTCTTCGAAGTGTTTTCGCAGCGTGTGGTTGCGTGATTAGGTGGAACAATGAAACGAACGAATTTTTCGAGAGCTAGAAGATGAATTGCCGCTATTATATCAAAACTTCTAGCGCGTGAATATAGTTAATTTAGTACACCCTTTTGGCAAACAGGATTCATATAAAAATTTTGATTTATAAGAGGGAATGTCCTTTCGCCATTCGGTGATTCTTTGTAAAAAATGGTCAATCCGAAAGGAAACGATAAAAAAATAAAATATTACACGTACCCTGGAACTTACTATTGCTAGAAAAGCATTATTGTTATGTTTACTAAAAATCTTAGTTCAATACGACTAAAAAGAAATTTGTTTCAGGAGATAGGTTCAAGCATTTGAATGTCTACTCATTAGCACGCGAAGATGACTATTGCGTTTATTTCGAGTCCACGACCCACGATCAACCATGCAAATTATGCCAACCTTGCGTTTTTTTTTTAATTTTTTTATATCAGGTAGCCATCTCCTCTCTCTCCCCTCTTAGCACTACCTCTCAAATTAATATGAGGAAAATGTTCCATTCACCAAACCATAACAAAACAAGAGGCAGATAAATTCTTCGACATAACCGCAAGCTTATCGTAATTCGATCAATTGAATAATAGCAAAGTTTGGTACCTATTCGTATTTGTATTACCTGCTTGAGCAGCCTTCTTTTTAGATGAATAAAAAAAAATATCCTATTACGTTTAAGACTACTCCAGCAGTTTTTCATTAATTGGTGTAGCAAACCTGCTGAAAACAATCGTTGCCCAAGTAGTCCGATAGCCTGAAATAACTCTCCCTCCCGCCGCAACCGCACGGTCCGCACCACATCATTGCTACTGCATCACTGTGATGCGAAGGGGACAAGTCAAGTTTATTATTCTTTCTCTTTCGCTATCGTTTTTCCTCGTGCTACGAGCCACGTACGGAAAAAAAACACAACGAGTTGCGCGGATCATTCTCTTCTAAGAGCTGTATATAGTCTTGTTATGTATTTATTATTTCGGAGTGGGCAATGCATCAACATTTTGTTACGTACTGAGAGGATTCAAGTTTATTCATTACTTGAACAGATCGCAATCTGTACAGTTTGGGACAAAACGACAATCGGATCATAATCGTTTCGTTTCCATCGCTGCCAATAACTGGTGATTTGGACAATAAAACAGCTGTTCTTACCAACACACTGAAAGAATGTACCAATAGTTTTTGAAAAACATGGTATTTTGCATGATGCAAAGTTTAAAACGAAAAAGAGATAGGAGGTACAAGTTGTTTACAGAAGTAACAGCACTGATGGTTGGAATAGGTACACCGCGGCGCGTAGCATGTATTCATGGTCCTTGAAAAAGGTACGGTGTGAATATATACAGCGGGAGATTAATCAACATCAAAATAACAGCAAACAGTTATGGAAAATTAAAAAAAAAAACTAATGAAAAGTAAAGATGTTGCCCGCAATCCATAACTTTCAATGGCTTAGAAGAACAATCGGCGCGAGTAATAGTAAATAATTTTAACAGTAATTTTGTTAACAGTGTTCAATCGGTTAATCAAAATATTGATTTGGTCAATGAGCCTAACGAAATAATACAGCCGATCCAAAATAACTGTAGCTTTGATGGTTGATGGTTCTCATTGCTTTTGCAGAGTTGAAAGATATTTGTTTTTCTTTGGAGAGATCGGCTGGTATCGACAATGTCAACGCAAGAGTAATACAAGATTGCTTTCATATCATTGGACACGATCTGCTGAACCTTATAAATGAATCACTGCAAACGGAGCACGTGCGGCGTGCCTGAAGTTTTGAAGGAATCACCTGTGGTTACTATCCCCAAGATTACTGGGACGGATAACGCCGAAGAGTCCCGTCCCATTAGAGAAAATTAGAGACAATTTTAGAACTAGTTGTAAAAGGCCAGCTGATGGATTATTTAAATAGTAATGATTCGCTAATCCCAGAGCAATCAGGCTAACGAGAGGGGCACTCTTGTGAATCTGCATTAAATCTGGTGTTAGCAAAATGGAAAGAAAAAATCGAAGCTAAAGAAACTATTCTTGCTGTATTTTTGGATCTAAAACGTGCTTTTGAAACAATTTCTAGGCCCTTATACAGTCATACCAGTATAATGGGCCAGCTAAGCATAATTGTGATTTTGAATTAACGATTAAAAGACGAAAAAAATAAGATTACACCTACGTTTTTTACTAACTTGTGGTAAATACATTGAATTTTGATGTTGAAAATACATTTCCGTTCTTACAAAACTTGTTCATTCAAAAATTCACAAAATGACATGCTCTCACAATTACCACTATTATGGGCCACTTTTTGACTCTCCCAGTATTATGGGCCAATGCTCCCAGTATTAAGAGCCAGACGAATATTTTTCGTTTCAAAGACAAAGACATTATTTTAAAGAGTAATTACGACGGTGAAGTTAACATCGAGAGGAAGGTTAGAATATCATATAGAGATTGAATCAATTTCAATAATACATTATTGTAATATTTTGCTTAGGCTTTTATCAAAGTTTTTGTTTTTCTCATGCTTTGAATATTCATATGTTTAAACAATAGGGGCCTTATAACTCCGTCGGAAAAAGCACAGCGGTCCAAGCTGGAAGGCTAGAGTTCGATTTCCGATACAGTCATTTGTCATTTCGAGGTTGGAAATTCAGTCGGCTGCATTAAAGCATAAGCGCAGATGAAAACTGTGGAAATGCGGGATAAACGATCTGCGAGCGCTTATTAAGACAAAAAGAAGCCTAAATTTTCAAATTGTGAACAGTAATCAAAGATAAGAAATCACTTTTTTACATGGTTAATATTGACTTCAAAACATGATCATGAAAATTTAGGACGAACGAGCATTACTGCCAGTTTCTATACTACCTAAAATGCCGATACATTAATATATTCAAGAGTTATGATCATTAGTGCAGAGAACATGCAGAGTGATGCAGAGAAATGTTGTTCATCTTCACCAAACTTTAATTTAACCATCAAAAGTCATTAACATGCGTTAAAAACCAATACAAAATAAAGCCTAGCCGATATTACTGGGTGGCCCATAACACTGGGAAAACCGAATTTCATGACCAGTATTATGGGCCAATTTTTATCAGCGTATAAAAATAGTATAAATACGAAATTCAGAACGGATATTTCATAATTCGATAAATAAATACACATTATTTACAGTTTCATTCATTTTGTTGAACAAAACGATGGTTTTCACGAATTCTTGCCTTATTTTCCACAATCGACTTTTTGCGACTGTGGTGAAAACAACAACAAATTATCAGCTGTCGGGAGACTACCAACATTTATTCGCAAACTTAAGAGTTTGGCTTATTAGTGCAGAGGTTTCGCACAAAAAGCATATATAGAAATGTTGTTCACGTCCATTAAACTTTAATTTGACTATTTAAAGTTATTGACATACGTTAAAAAGCAATAAAACGGGCAGACTGGCCCCTAATACTGGTTGACCCATAATACTGGGATGACTGTAGTTACAAACATTGGAACGCTTTGGTATCGTAGGGACAGCATACAAATGGTTTGAAAACTATTTGTGTGCTAGAACTCAAAAAACTAGATTTGTTGCACTTTTGAATCAAGATTTAGGGGTACTGGGGGTAAGACCGTCACCCCTTGGATTTTACTAGAAAACGCTAATTAACTGTGTTTTGGAATATGTTAAGTGATGATTTTTAATATTCTAGATATTTTAAGACACAACGAAGCCACTGTGAAACGTCAAACGTCAAAATAACAGAACACACGCTACTGCAACTGATGCGTAAACGGATGTAAATTTTCGTAAATGGAACTTAAGCTTTTATTCATTTGAAAAGACTAAAATAATTTTTCGTTGCTCTACAATTTATTGCCTGTATTGTTAGCAATCACAGGAATACGATCTGACGTGAATTTAAGCGATAAATTAGTAGAAATACTCTTTTTAAAAAAATGTGTGCTGTCGGGGTAACACCGTCACCCAGTGAGTGGGGTAAGCCCGACATAGTCTGAGGTTAGTTGGATGTTACTGACACATATTTTTCGACTATTACCGGTAATTCGCTGCTGAATAAATTGATAAATCGACTTAGAACTATGCACTTAAGCTCTTCTGTGATTTATGAAGGATTCCAAGGGTTATTAGAGGTGTCAAATGTAATGAATCAAGTCACAAAACTAACCGCTTTCCCGGTGGTATTCGGAATATGCTCCGGTGTGGTCAAGGTGATCCTGGCTTCGATGAAACTAGTTATTAATATGATTAAAAGTGCCACGTGATAGGCTTGCCGAGTATGAAATTCTTTCATTGTTTATACATATCGTTCACCGGTACTTGTTCCGCCAATCTCCCCAGAACCAGCTAACCGTCAACAACCAAATTCAACAGTAACATACAAAAATGTAAGATCTCTCATTGGTGGTTTCCGAATCCCAAATTGGTTCAGTTAATTCGAGTAAATTCATGAACAAACTTAGGTGCCGGTGTTACCCCCAAGGGGTGCCGGTTTCACCCGCACTGGTTGCTAAACGTTGTTTTTATCTTAGGTTCAAAACTTCACTATTCCTTGTAAAATAACAGTTTGAAAGTACTGACAGTCTTTATATCTTCTTGAAACAATCTGGGCAATGATTCTGTGAAGGAAATATAACAATATTTGCCATCAAGTCCTACTAAATAATTATTTTCCTTAGGGGGCCGGGCTTACCCCTAGTACCCCTACATTATCAGGCGAATTGGTTAAAATTTAAACAGCTTAAATCAAATATTAGTAAAACACAGTACTTGATTATTTTCTCTGCCAACTCCAGACTAGACGTAATAATAGTAATTGATTGTGAGACGATTGATCGTGTAAATGAAATAAAGTATCTTGGAGTTATTATTGATGACAAGTTAACTTTTCAGTCTCACATAGTCAACATCAAGAAAATGGCGAAAAAATACGGTATCTTGTGCCGTTTGAAAAATAAATTGACTGTTAGTAGTAAAATTATTCTTTATAAGACAATCATTTCACCGCATATAGATTTTTGTTAATCCATACTATTTTCGCAAACAATACACAAATATTGAGACTGCAGCGCTTACAAAATAAAACAATGCGATTAATATTAAGATGCAATAGATACACTTCCTCGAGTTTTATGCTGGATGCATTGCAATGGCTTTCTGTGAAGCAAAAAGTTTATTTTTGACAATGGTGTTTCTATATAAAATTTAAAATAATATGCTATTTGTGTGATCGAATTGATAAAGGAAGTGCTTTTCATAGGTACAACACTAGAAACGCGATTGATGCTAGAACACCACATTTTTCAATCGGAAGATCACAGAACTCTCTGTTGTACAAAGGAATTAACTTTTTCAATTCGATGCCAAGACAGGTTAAACGTTCAGCAACAATGGCGGAGTCCAGAAGGCTTTGTATTTCACATATAAAGTCTGTTTTGTAGAAAGATTATATAGAATTTTTGGTGAATTAATGACGAAGATTGTAAAATTTAAATATTTTTTTAATTTATTGGGTACATTAAGTTATTATGTTTACTGATGACGATGGATTTTTGTTTGAATATACACTGTACTCTGATTTTCTCGAAATTACGCGATTTTTTTACGCGATTTTCTTGAAATTACGCGATATGTGACATGGGAATTATTTGTTTAAAGTTACGCGATTTTTTTAGGTGATTCTTTTTTTGCGCGCACGCATCAATCGCGTAACAAGAGAATCCAGTGTAGTTATATAATATTTAATATGTAGCATAGTTAGAAAAAGAGTCGGCTACACATGTTTGAACCTCGCGCGCGTAGACTGACGTAGACAATCTGGATATTGAATACATCAGGTTTGAACAAAAAGCATATTAGGTTGATAAGTTGCTTTTTGATTTGTAATAGTATACAGTCCCTCTACAATTATGGGTCAGTCAACGTGTTGTCTGCATGTTCAAAAATGGATATAAAATCGGAAAAATTATCAACTACGAATGTTTTACTATGTATCTCTGTGTTCTGATGCGTACTTTCGATCAACAATTAGTTTCACTGCAGTTGATGCGTGTAAATCGGTTGGGAAGAAAAATATCACTCACATAGCAAAAGACACAATTATGGGTCATTTTTAGCATTCAAAATAATTTAGTCTATAAAATCGTCAAAATACATAACGCAAGTTATTTTATTGTTGTAAAAGCTTGATAACAAGTTATTTTATTCAGTCTTGATGCATTATCATATAAAAGTAGTAAAAACTGCCAAAATATGGACTGACCCACAATTGTGCACCGCACAATGTAACATTACTACAATTATGGGTCACTTCACTTATTGCACCGAGCAGAATTATAGATTTAAGTGACATTTTCAACTTTAAATCATTTTAATCGTATAAATGAGGTTACAAGTAAGTTACAAAAAATACCACTGCTAATGAAAATTATTCTGTTTCGTGAGAATAGACGTATTTGCGTAAAAGTGACCCATAATTGTAGCTGACCCATAACTGTGGAGGCACTGTATATGCTGTTATTTTCATTTTCTATATTTATGTGTTTTTACGATTTAGTACAAAGGGTTGAGAGAACAAAATGAAAAGGCTTGGGTTTGCCTGTGGACTGTAGAGCTCGTTATCGAGAACTTTAGTATCGTATGATCTCTCTCGTAGTCCTGGATCGTTATCTAGTACCAATTTCGAATAGTTAACACTCCTAAATGTTAGGTTCAATTCCTAACCAAGCCCAGAAAATTTTCGGGTTGGAAACGCCCGAAAGCCTTGGATCAATGTTATTGAAAAATCGTTTTTTTTTCAATTGTTTTTTTTAAATTTTTGGTATTCTTTTGAGAGTTACTATGCCTGTATGAATAACCAGTCCGTTGTTTTTTGCCAACTGGTTACATTGACTCTATATAATATGAGCCGTTGCGGAACAGAGTGGTCCAAAGACCATTTTTTCAAAAATGAGTTTTTTGCATAAACTGCATCTACTCAAGAAGCTGAAGTTGAGAAATTGAGAAAATTTCGAAAAATCCAACTATAAACTGATTTATACCGTGTAAAAATTTCATCAGAAACAGAATGGCCATTCTGCTTCGTAACAGAGTGGTCTATGTACATGAATCGGTGTAATACTATCATGTAACACGTAACAAGTAGCATACTACTATCACATACAGTAACACTTGTTTTGTATATGTCACACGGGATATGTAACATGTTACACGTAATGCAACACGAAAAATGTAACATGTGAAATATTATGTAATATGTAATATGTTGTGTTACATGTAATGTTACACGTGACATCTTACATGTGACATGCTATATGTATCATATAACATGTTACACTAGCCATTTTGTACGAGTTACCAGTTTTGTGTAATAGACCACTCTGTTCCGAAACGATTCGGGATATATATGAAGTCAGAGTGGTCTATGTACATTGGTGAGATAAAATCACTTATTTCGCAAAGAAACTGTTAATTTTATGTATTCCCATGTTAAACCGCTTCATAACCTTTATATTAGAACATTTCGTTTGAAAGAATCCGTTGAACAGAATTTTATTCAGAGAATGTTCGCTTCTCCTGGAAAATTTGCTCGATGGCACATAGACCACTCTGTTCCGCAACAGCTCATATCTTGGATAAATCGACCAGCTCTAACCGATGTAGGGGTATGAGGAGGGACCATCATCATCATCATCATCATTAACAGTCTCTTCCAACCAGGATTCGAACATACGGTAACTGGCTGGCGAGATAGTTCAACATTGGTCTTAGGCGACATCCATAAATTACGTAACGCAAAAAACCCGATTTTTGGACCCCCACCCCCCCATATGTAACGAAACGTAACGCCAACACCTACCCCCCCATAAAAATTACGTAACGCTGTAGAAGGATTTCCTTGATAAAAATGCTCGTTTTTGGAGAATCTCTTCAGAGATTTTTCGTTACGTAATGTTTAACTCACCTCCCCCCCTCCCCTGTGTAACAAATCGTAACGCTCAAGGATATCCCCCCTCCCCCCATTAGTGTTACGTAATTTATGGATGCCGCCTTAGCCGTCCGATGGACAATACAAACAAACAAAAAATACGGCTCCTGACTTGTAAGACCAGCATCGGAGCTCGTAACGTGCGTTAGAAACTTTCATTCTAACTAGAAACTATCGACGAGTAGTTCAAGTTTACCATAGTGTCAATGAATTCAGAGCTCTAATCATAGTAAGAGAGCATAAACATTTCTATATTAAATATTGATTCATTTTTGGCAATGAGCATTCAAATTTAACATTAATAATGTACAATACTTACCTTAAATTGCCCACGGGAGGTGAAGCGTACGGAACTCCTAAGAACGTTTCTACGATTGGATTTGAATGCTTCAGGATTCCTCGTATTGGTCCATATTTCGTTTTGATAATATTGGTGCTATACCTTACATTCTGGTAAGACGACGAAACGTTCGGTACGCACAACCACAACAGAAGTAACAACTGTAGGTTGATCTGTAAGATCTTCAATATTTTTGTAGAAGTAGCTGATTTTCCTGATGTTTTGATTTCTTCGGTTCTTCTTGAATTCAAAATGCAGCAGCAGAATTTGCGCTGATGATGTAACTGTGTGCTGGTTATTTGATGATGTGACGCATAATTGGTAATGATAGATTCGATTTGATTTTTTCTTTCCACAATAATTCCGAATTTTGTTTTGCCAATGAGCGGACAACACAAATTGCCGGAACATTCTCCTATACAAACAGTTTCAAGTTTGGTTTGTTGGTGAATTTCATTTTCCGTGTATCTTTTTACATAAATGCCGCTTCTATTATTACTAGTTGATTGGTTGTAAATAGCGTTTTTTAATATCTTATACATGTAATCAATTCCATCAATAGTGTATTTGTGCTGTTCATAAATAAATGATTTACAGTATTTGATACAATAATCGGTAGAAAATCGATTTTCAAACTGCACACTGTTGTGTTTCGATGTTGTTTGATCGAATGGATCTAAACAACTAGATGGCTTGCTATTTCTTTCGACTTCAGTTTGAAAAACCGCTGTTATTCTAGAAATTTTGTTGAAGTTACGTGATGCAATACGGTTATACAGACCTTGTTTTGCAATGAAATTAAAGTAGATGAGCTTCAACCAACAGTATAAAGGGTCTTTCCAATCAATTGTAATTTGCTGTTGAAAAAGGCGTCCAACATACGCCAATTTATTACAAAAGATATGCGGTTGTTTAAGATACTGAAGATTACGGTTAACGTTGTTTGTAACATGAATACAACAGGTAAGATTCACTCTTATAATCCTATTCATGATAACAAAGCTTAGAAAAACGTAGCATATCATATTAGCTAATGTTGCAGCATTCTTTCTTTGACAGCTTATTACATAGAGATAAGGTTTCAGTTCAGAGTGGTGGCTCGGTCTTATAATATAAAATCTGCAGGTAATTTCATCTTGACCGATGTGGTAAAACGATGGTATTTTCTGCATATTATCAAGAATTTTCTCATATTTTTCGATTCGTTTCTGCCGGAGAAACCAGCTATATGCAGAGTCGTATTCCGAAAAGGAAATTATTTGTCGGTTTCTCACACACGCTGAGATCGATTCGTAGCTCAGTGTATATTTGTCATGATTTACTGCCTGAAATTAAAACTGAAGAAAGAATAAACGATTTAGTTTTATATGAAGCTTCGAATTCGGACTCACATTCATTATTTTAGCATAGATATTATTTTATATTTCTACAAATCGCTAAGATATCCAGTGTTACAGAACTCGTTCACTACAACTATTTTACGGGCTCTCGCGAGAGCGTATTATTAGCTATAAACACAATTTCTCCATACAACCCATGTTCGCGCGAATTTTTACTGCTCGTTTTACACTACAGTAGGTCTTGGGCCGAACGTGAAAAAGAAATGTTTGCAGAACATTGATGATTGGTACAAAAACCAATGTCATCTGTTTGCTACTAGAATATTGCAATATTTAGTTTTTATTATTATTTTACCTTTGAGAACCTAAATTAATCCACCTAGCGGTCAGACTCAGCTTTTCTCATTGAAACTTATTATTTGTAAAAATAGATTTACATGAATGCCTAAATCCAATAAAGGGGTATATTCACTCTTTGGGTTCTAAAATATTGATGTTGTAATTAAATTCAAAAACCCAAAATAATCCACCTAGCGGTCAGACCCAGCCTTTCTCATTCAAACTTATTATTTGTAAAAATAGATTTACGTGAGCGCTTCAATCCAATAAATATATATTCACTCTTAAGTTTCTAAAAAATTGATGTTGTAATCTATACATATAAAAATGCAGTCCGGTCTGTCTGTCTGGCTGTCTGATTCATATAGGCTCGAAAACTACCGAACCGATCGATGTGAAAATTTGTATGTTGGGGCTTTTGATTCCAATAAAGTTCCTATGATAGTTTGAGACCCCTCCTTCTTCTGGAAAAGATGGGTCCCATACAAATGAAACACAAATTTCTGCACTTCTCGAAAACTAATCAACTAAATGGAACCAAATTTGGCAGGTAAATGTTTTGAGTGGTAAGAATTTGTCCATAATGTTTTAACACCCCTCCTTCTTTTGGAAGGGTGGGGTGCCATACAAATAAAACACAGATTTCTGCACATTCTGAGAACTAACCAAATGAATGGAACCAAATTTGGCAGGTGAATATTTTTAGAGGTAACAAATATGTGCATGATGGTTGGAGAAAAGGGAGGGGTCCTTTTCTATGAGGGAGAGGTCCCATACAAATGAAACACAAATTTCGCACAGCTCAAGAACCAAACAAGAAAATATAACCAAATTTGGTATGAGAATGTTCTTAGAGGTAACAGATATGTCCATAATGGTTCGACGCCCTTCCCTCTTCTGGAAGCACATGTTTTTGCAAAAATTTCTGCACATCTCGCGAACTAATCAACTAAATGGAACCATATTTGGTAGTTGAAAGTTTTTAGTGGTAACAAATATGTTCCATAAGCGACCTCAGGCAACATTTTGGATTGCAAGATGGCAACATCCGGTTTCTAAAAAACAGCCTAAAATGACTAAATACCACCCAATATGAGTATCTCCGGAGCCAGAATGTTGCGAGAAGCTAAAAATTGACTTCAGACACCATAATGAATTGTAGGAATGCAATTTCTGGTTTCTGAAAAACAGCCAAAAATGGCCGATTTCCGCCTAACATGAGTATCTCCGGAACTAGAATAATACACAGCAGCTGAAATCGACCACAGACCCCATTTTAGATTCTAGATTGGCGACTTCCGGTTCCTGGGAAACAGCCGAAAATGATCGAATAACACCCGGGTTTCAAATAGCCTTTGAATTTCTTTTCTTTCCATAACTTTTGAGCCACATATCAAATTGTTATGAAGTTTGTTATCTGTAAGTTTGAGAGATGACTCGTTCGTATGACTCTAGTTATGTTCAAATAAGTCATGTAATCTTTGAGATGATAGATTTTCGTTGTTTTATTAACAATTTCATACATCACGGTTGCTTAAGTTCGATTATAATCTAATGAAATGGAGACGTATAGGGCAGCTAAACTTTGAAACCACGTGTTCAATCATAATTCATCAGTTAACGCTTAACTAGTCCGCTCATCTGATAATAATATTGATCAAATCGGTTGTGTAGTTTCTGAGATAATGATGGTTCGTGATTTTCACTTTTCGATACATTACAGACGAAGTTACAGTCCGATTACAATAAAATTCAATAGGGTGTTATGAGGCAGCTAGACTTATTGATTGACACTAATTTTGTGGAAATCGGGTCAGCCATCTCTTTGAAAAGTGAATGAGTCCAAGTAGTCTTCGGAATATGTTTCTTTTCATAGCTGGATTTCACATTTTTAAACATAACTGTCGAAGTAATAGTCCGATTGCAAAACAAATCAATAGGGTCTTATGGGGCAACTAGACCTTCCATTTGACACTGATTTTATGTAAATCGGTTCAGCCATCTCTGAGAAACATGAGTGAGATTAAACAGTCTTCAAAACACGTTTCTTTTCATAACTTTTGAACCACAAGTTCAATCTCCATAAAATGCAAAATTTAAGAGTTTTTTAGATAGCCCGTTCATTTGAAACCAATTTTGTTCAAATCGGTTGTGTAGTTTTTGAGATAATGAAGTTTCATGATTTTTACATTTTGATACATAACCTCTAAACTAAAAATCCGATTACAATAAAATTTAATAGGGTCTTATAATACAACAAGACCTTTCATTTGCAATTAATTTCATGAAAATCGGTCCAGTCATCTCTTAGAAAAGTGAGTGAGAATAAAAATCTGCACACACATACAGAAAATGCTCAGCTCGTCGAGCTGAGTCGAGTGATATATGCCATTCGGCCCTTTGGAACACTTTTATATCTTCGGTTTTGCAAGTGATTGCTATACCTTCCTAGGAGAAAGGCAAAAAATAAAATTGATGTTGTAATTAAACGGCATTCGGCCCTTTTGAGCACTTTCATACCTTTATTTTTTGCAGTGATTGCTATACCTTTCTAGGAGAAAGGCAAAAGGTGAAATGATAGAAATGACTTTTTATTTCAACTTCAATCCCGAGCAAGGCCGCAAACATTGAAATAGTACAATATTCAATTTAAATGATGTTGAGGCCACAAATTTTGATCGTAGCTATAGTTTTAATAAGTCTGCGGGTTACGTTTCTTTCTATAACTTTCAATCCACATGTTTAAACATTATGAAATTCATTGTTTGAGGGTTTCAAAGCCCATTAATTTGAATTCAACTATGTTCATAGCTTCTGAGATATAAGAGCGATTTTTACATTCTGACGCAGCGCCAAAACTAAAAGCTTAATTACAATGAAATTCAATAGCAACCTAAACGGACCCTTCATTTGACATCAAGGTAGAAAGAATCGGTCAGACCATTTCTGAGAAAAGTGAGTGCGAATAAAAGGTGCACATACACACGTACACACACACACACACACACACACACACACACAAACATATACACCTATACATGCATACATGCAGAAAATGCTCGATTCGTCGATCTGAGTCAAGTAGTATATGAGATTCGGCCATTTGGATCACTTTTCTACCTTTTAATTAGCCAGTGATCGTTAGGCGAAAGTCAGTATGTTGACTTTTATTATGTGATTTCACATTTTTATGAACAACCGACAAAATTACACTCCGATTGCAATGAAATTCAATAGCAACCTATAGGGCAACTAGACCTTTCATTTGACACTAATTTTGTGAAAATCGGTTCAGCCATCTCTGAGAAAAATGAGTGAGTTTAAACAACCTCAGGATAACATTTCTTTACATAACTTTTGAACCATATGTTCAATCATAACGAAATTTAAAAGTTAAGGGTTCTGGAGACAGCCCGATCATTTGAACCAGTTTTATTGAAATCGGTTATGTGGTTTCTGAGATATTGATGTTTCGTGATTTTTACATTTTGATACATAACCTCTAAACTAAAAATCCGATTACAATGAAACTCAATAGCAACCTATGGCGCAACTAGACCTTTCATTTGCAATTAATTTTATGAAAATCGGTCCAGCCCACAGTGAGGAATCGCTGGCCATCAGCCAAAAAAAATTTTTTTCGTTAGTTGTTTTATAATATTTTTTCTTTGTTGCTATAAATTCAAGTGTCTAAATCCAAAATTTGGGCGCAATATCATGAAATCTGAATTTTTTATGACTTTTCAAAGCTTGGCGAACTGACGTTTTTTGTCTTTTTTTTTTGAAACGCTCTGTAACTTCAATGATAGCTTGGATTTTTTTTGACGACAAAAGAAAAGTTGTTGTAAATATTGTGAAAAACAAACCCTTTTCATTAGATATTGTAAAATTTGGTTATAGTAGGACTAACACTAGAAAAAAATTAAAAAAACGTGAATTTTGGTAGAAAAGTAGCTTAAAAGTTTAGTTGCCGCAGTTTGCCACGGTTGTGACTACATTCAAAATTTAGGTAAAAACGTAAGCTGTCAAATGCATACAGTCCGCTGTAGCGCAAAACTGCGCAAGTTGTCACTTCAGTGAAAAAAGCGATAGCAGATTTTTTTATTTTTTATTTTTGAAGTTGAAATTTCATCCAGGATAAATTTTAACCATAACCATGATACTCCATCAATGAAAATTTATGATATCGTACTCAATCCGTAAGGATAAAATATAAATTTGGCAAAAATCACCAAATTTATCAATGAAAAGTTATAAAATAAGTGTTAAACAAGAAAACAGTACACAAACCTTTAAGAAATTTCAATTATGTCAAACGTTATCACGTTCTGCAAATTTAAAACAATATTAGAAACATTCAGCCCTTTTCAATTTATGATCATGAAATTCGCTGAACTGATTGAAGTGTCACATACTAGCAGCAAATGCATACCATCAAACTCCGGCTAACAATAGCCCGTTTGAAGATTGCTTTTGCTTCGCACTCGTTTGCATACAAAAGTAAAGCACACATTTTGCTTTTTGAGAAAAAAAAACAAAAAACAGTCGTCGCCCTCCGCATCTTTTCGTATTCATTTGGCACGTTGTGTCATTCCAGTGTCTTGGTTTTCAAATTCATAAATTCGTTGAATTTTATTATGGAGCCTTCAACTTCAGCGGCACCACCTAATTCAATGTCTAGTAAGTTGTCAAGTCGTAGTGTTCTACATGTATTTGAATGTTCCTTTCAACGATAGAAACGGATTAGGAAGATAACATATGTATGAAACATCGAAAACCCTAGAAGAAATGAAAATTGCAGCGAAAGACATGTTTCCTCCTGATAAGTATAATGAACTTCAAATTTTCTGGAAACAATTCAACACAAAATTTAAGCGATCACAGCGTAAGATGATGATGTTGATGATGACTTTTTCAATATGTAATTAGTTTGTAATCACTTATGTTGTTTCAGTTTATTTGAAAAAAAATATATATATTTAGGCAAAATTTGTTTAGTTCGAGGGGTCGTCCATAAATTGCGTTTTTTTTTTCAATGGGGAGGACGCCTGGTGGCACTACTTGTGGTCAAAGATCATATAATTCTATAAAAGAGGAGAACAGTGCCAAAAAATATTAAAAATTGGATTTCATGCTTTATTGACGACCCAAACAAAAAATGGATGCCAAATTCGTGTTCAGCGCCCCAAAATTATGTAAACACCAAGTTTTTGTCGCATTTATCGACACCTTTGTATGGAATCGCCCTACTCTGCAGCCATCTCTGAGAAAAGTGAGTGAGAAAAAAAGTTGCACACACACACACACGCATACATACATACATACATACATACATACATACAGAAAATGCTCAGTTCGTCGCAAGAGGTCGAATGGTATATGACATTCGGCCATTGGGACCGCTTTTAAACCTTTGGTTTTCCCAGTGATTGCTATACCTTTCTAGGAGAAGGTTTCCCAGTGATTGCTATACCTTTCTAGGAGAAAGGCAAAAATACATAAAAAAAATGCGTTTTGAACGCATTTGCGCGAAACGCTCTCCTCCCTGCGGGATGGAAGGGGAGGCGTACCCAGTATGATTTTTTGTACTCAACGTTCCTAGCTGTCATATACAGAAAATGGTATACGTTTATTAGATCTAAAACTTAAAAAAAATCTTCAACGTATACTTGGTCATAACACATACTAATGCTCTAACGTATTTTGAATGTATTTGGTAGTTCCAAAGTACTACACTCAAAATGCTTCAACCGGTAAAGGTATCGTCCAAATCGTCAAAAATCTGTCCGCGTGACTTATGAATGCCAATAACATATCACTTACTCTCTATAGTGGTATTACTAATAATAGAAGTGCGGCTTATACCAAATACTCGGGTAAAATCATAATAGATTAACCCTTATGGTCGCAGTGATGAGCCATTACAGGAAAAAACTAATTGCAAGAAGATGAGCAATTAGCTATCACCAGAATGTCGGAGGTCAACCCGTTCTCTGCCCTGTAGGTCTGCAAATATCTCTCCAGTTCTAGGTGGCTTCTGCAACTACCCTCCAGATGTAACTTAGCGGTCTTCCCATATTCACACACTCTGGACACTGACACATGCCGTGCAAAACCTATACAAATACTGCTTGAGGCAACCATAATCTGACAGGATACCTGTCAGATGGAAACTAACTTCTCCGTGGCGCCTCTCTACCAACCTAGGTAGCACCTACGCGTCCATCTACCCGTTGTGAAATTGAATCATTCTTTATGCCAGTTAACCATCGATAATGGTCTTATGATACATCATATACCTCTTGTGCCATCTAGATCGAAACAATCTACACCCTCTTTGTTAGCGATGCTGTTAGGCATCATATCGAACAAGACGGAGCTTGGGTCGCATGACACTAACGCTTACAAGCCAAGACGCAGATTGGGTCGTATGATACGTGCTCGCAACCCTTCGGCATATGAGCCCATAGGTACTCTCGAGCTTACTACAATAGCTGTTGGTAGCGCTGGTCCAACATACCTAAGTATCGACGAAGTCACACTGCTTTAAAGTTACCGCTTCCTGGTATACATTACTAATTGTTGGATATCATAATCGTATGATCGGCATATGGAGGCTCTGAAGCGCGTATGCTATGAAGTCCCAACTAGCGTGACGAAGTGCAATAGCGAACGCTACCGGTGATGTTTTCATCCACCGTGGATCTGTTCTTCCGAAAGTTGAACTGAGTCTGTTGAGGATAAACCTTTTAAGCACCTTGCTTACAGTGTCTAGCAGACTACTCTATGTAAAAAGCTAAAACCTGGAGGTTTCCAACTTCTGGCACTTCTATCTCTCTGCCACTTCTATCTATCAGACTCACGTTCTGGATGCTCGACAAGTTGACTGATCTGTGACTGAGATATTGGAATATCGACCATGTCAAAGATTTGATTCGTGGCATGGAAAGAGTCCTCCAATGATCCACTCCAGCTTCGCTGGAGATCACTTTGTAAGCGACATTTGTGCACGCAAGTTTTGATGTTTGCATAGTAATGTTCAATTACAAGTAAGGTCTAATTGTTTGCTCTATATATTAAAGCTTATTTAATTCAACGGGTCTTGTGGGGGAAATGAACAGTTTAAAAATCCAGGTGCCTCGCAAACGGGGGTTTCAGCAGGTTTGGTTTAAGTAGAAGTTGTTTATTAAAATCAATCTAGCAACTGACTTGATTCCCGGGGGATGCATGTGCGGGGACTTATGTATTACAACACAAGCAAAGGTCTAGAAGATTGACTTAGGGTTTGCGATACCGTTAAATGAAAATCGAAGGTAAAACTTTTCCCATACGTTCCATTTACGCTCGTACACTCAAAGGCTCTGGGAGAGGATGTTGCACTATAACCAACCTCCCCCTCCTCCATTGGTTACCCCACTTATGCTGATTGTTTATTAGGGTTGTCGATATTAAAAATAGGATATCAATATTTGCTTTATAGATATAAAAAACTGCATCGATACTGCGCGTTGATTTTATCGATATTTTCCTATATATATATATATATATATATATATATATATATATATATATATATATATATATATATATATATATATATATATATATATATATATATATATATATATATATATATATATATATATATATATATATATATATATTTTTGTTTTTTTTTTGTTTGGCTTTTAGTTAAGCCTGAAACAAGCTGAACCGCAACGTGAGCGATCGGGCGAGATTCTTGCCGTAGGTTAATGAGCAGCCGTGAGTAGCATACGGCAAGAATCTCAACCGATCGCTCGCGTTGGCGTTCAGCATGTTTTATGCCTTAGTATTGAATATTCCGGCGAAGTATCTGATATTTCATCTCGTCCGTTAGGGCAGCAGACCGATTGCTGATCGCTTTACGCAAGGTGCATTTTCCAATCAGATTGAACCGCCGTTTCGTGAGCCACGTCTCCTAATCATCACTGATCCATTGACTAATCACCAGCCAGTTACTGAATCATCCTACCTGAACATTCCTGTTATCGCTTATGTAACACCGATTCTTTACTGAAATTCATCGATTCTGCCAGTCCAATGCAACACCAAGGCATCGCATTTGATCGGTTTAATGTGGTGGTTATTGCCCCGAGAAGTTCCACACCCAAATTTCTGGAAATTTGCTCTATACATGCTGTCAATAAAAATGGAAATATGGCAACCATATTTCTGTCAAACTGCTTACATTTTCCATCTACCAATCATTGTTTCTAGTACCAACAATTCTGGTACCTACTTTTTAGTTGGTTTGCCCTAAAATAGCTGAAATAGAGTAAACGTCCTTTAATTGCTATTGACCTATTTTCGAATAAATATGTTTATCAATGGGGAAATCAAGGCTTAACGTTTGTTTTCTGTATAATGTGCACTTTCAATGAACATCTCATATTGTGTGCACTGCCTATAATCGCATATCAGTCCCATCTGGAAAATCATCAAGTTGAGAAAACAGCGCTTGAAGATATTTTTCTTGTTTTGGATATTTCTCCTGTTTGGGATGGGTTATTCTAATTTTTTTTGTCATGATGTAATGCAATAGACCTCAATCATAACTTTTTGATTGAAGAAATGCCTTTGTCGTGAAAATTACAATGAAAAATAAGGAAGAGACTAATATGCGATTATTTAGGCCATCGAGTAGCAAAATAATCGCATACCAGTCCAACTTTCAACCAGTCGGTGTACTACACTATATTTTTCTCAAGTATTTTAAATATGGGCAGACGTTTATGGCCGCAGACAGCGTCAAAATATTCTGCATGGAGAATGGCGGAAACATCCACCCATTACTTACCCCGACTTTAAGGTCGTCGTTGAAACAGCAAAATATAAGGTTGATGTCTTGGATATGCTACTGAATAATATCCTTTCTTATGTCTTCAGTGTTTCGCAATACTTGCTGAATAAAATTATTCCGCATTAGCCCGTGCATTTAGCATATTGGAAAAGTGGTATGGAGAAAGGGAAGTTTCAAATTTCATCACAACAGTGACTTGACGGAAGACGACGGCGATGAAAAGAGGTACAAGCTGTTTTTAGCTAAGCAACTAAAATTTTCTGAGTTCTGACAATTTCAACTTAAATTATCATTTGAAGTGAGCAGATCATCCACAGGAAATTAACCCCTTGCAGATAGCAGCAGTGCTCAAAGCTCCCTCTGATTGACGAATACCCTTTCGGAACCGAACTTTCAGAAAAAGTTGCAGTTTCAGTGTCTACTTAAAATTATCTTTTGTGTGGAATATATATGAGAAATAACCATGCAATTATTAATTATTTGACGATTTTTTAACAGTAAAAAGCTTGAAAAACAACACCAAATATTTATTATATGGATTTTAGAAAAAAATATGGCCATACTCAGGAAAAACATTTGGTGGGACTGATATGCGATTATTTTCAAGATGGGACAATTTGACCTCACATTTTTTTCTGACTTTTTTCAAATAAAACATAAACAATCTGATATTTAACTCAAAAACGATTAAAATCTATATGGGACTGGTATGCGATTATAGGCAGAGCAAGCATTTTAAATTTTATTTTGATGCCATGATGAATTTATGATTGGTAGGCAAAATTTTGACGGCAGCACTCCCCTGATGGCAACCGAGAATATCGGACAGCAATATCGAGTCGCAATATCGAAATATCGATAATATCAAGTGCGGAAATACAGACCAAAAATATCGATTTTGCAACGAGAAAATATCGATAATATTAAATATCGATAAAATATCAGCAACCCTATTGTTTATTATCAAACGTACGACATGCTTTGCAATTGATATTCTGATGTGAATATATGTTGCTAATAAATATACAATTTAATTTAATTTAATCTAAAGCAAGCATATAATACCCTATTATGCTTGACATTCATATGCCAAACGTCCATATACTTCGTGTCTCGCTCTTTTAAGAAATTAAATTGAATTTTGAGTGTCCCCCCCCCCCCCCCTAGAGGGTGACACCCGGAGACATCCCCCCTTCCCTCCCCTGCACACTGCACAATAATTAACAAAATAAGAGTTGATTTTTTCCTTATTTTTTTTTCCAAAGAAACTTTAAATTATAACAAAACTTTTTGGAAAAAAGTTCAGCATGGATAAATGAAACATATTTTTTCCAAATCAAAAACGCATAGTTTAATTCAATCTCATTTCTGGCATAGAGTTTATTGTGTTATATCGATCGTGCCGCATGACGTTGACTACCGTATTCTTATAAAAATATATATATATATATATATATATATATATATATATATATATATATATATATATATATATATATATATATATATATTCCATTGAAGCTAATAGTAGAGGGAATTGCAACGCTTCTTCTACAAAACTTCTGTAACAAAATTTCGAGGCACCAAAAGGTACCAGTTGCCGATTATTCTCGTTTACTGGTTAGTCCGTCCAGAATTCCAGCCATTTAAGTGTTTTGCAGTAGCCATTTACTACTAAAGCCACCAGCATAACGGGTGAAACCGGCACGAGATGACCGGTACTATTTTGTCTTTCCTCCTTTCAGCTGCTAACACCTAGCGCTGTCGTGAAATTAACATCAACATAAACATGCATTTTTGCAAGGTTTTTTTCCGCTAGCAGCAGCAATTGTAAAACATAAAATTCAACTAACCGCTTCTATTATAAAACTGCGAGGCACCAAAAGGTGCCAGTTGCCGATTTCTTGTTTATTGGCTTCCGTCCAGAATTTCAGCCATTTTAGTATTTTGCAGTAGCCACCAGCATCACGGGTCAAACCGGCACGAGATGACCGGTACTATTTTGTTTTTCCTCCTGCTAGCTGCTAACACCGAGCGTCCGTATGTATCCGGTACGGTTTAATAATGAAACTGATGGGGTGAAATGTTCGAACGATACGTTTTATACCAAGGCTTCGTCAGATAATTAGAAAGAAGGTGGGGCTACATAGATGATGGAATGGTAGAGACAAATGTTTCTTGAAAGCTGCGCCGGCCGCTGTCGTAATATTAACACCAACACAAACATGCATTTTTGCAAGGTTTTTTCCGCTAGCAGCAGCATTTGGTAAAACAGAAAATTCAATTAGCCGCTTCTGTACCAAAATTTCGAGGCACCAAAAGGTGCCAGTTGCCGATTATAGTTTCCTGGTTAGTCCGTCCAGAATTCCAGCCATTTAAGTGTTTTGCAGTAGCCATTTACTACTAAAGCCACCAGCATAACGGGTGAAACCGGCACGAGATGACCGGTACTATTTTGTCTTTCCTCCTTTCAGCTGCTAACACCTAGCGCTGTCGTGAAATTAACATCAACATAAACATGCATTTTTGCAAGGTTTTTTTCCGCTAGCAGCAGCAATTGTAAAACATAAAATTCAACTAACCGCTTCTATTATAAAACTGCGAGGCACCAAAAGGTGCCAGTTGCCGATTTCTTGTTTACTGGTTTCCGTCCAGAATTCCAGCCATTTTAGTATTTTGCAGTAGCCACCAGCATCACGGGTCAAACCGGCACGAGATGACCGGTACTATTTTGTTTTTCCTCCTGCTAGCTGCTAAAACCGAGCGTCCGTATGTATCCGGTACGGTTTAATAATGAAACTGATGGGGTGAAATGTTCGAACGATACGTTTTATACCAAGGCTTCGTCAGATAATTAGAAAGAAGGTGGGGCTACATAGATGATGGAATGGTAGAGACAAATGTTTCTTGAAAGCTGCGCCGGCCGCTGTCGTAATATTAACACCAACACAAACATGCATTTTTGCAAGGTTTTTTCCGCTAGCAGCAGCATTTGGTAAAACAGAAAATTCAATTAGCCGCTTCTGTACCGAAATTTCGAGGCACCAAAAGGTGCCAGTTGCCGATTATAGTTCCCTGGTTAGTCCGTCCAGAATTCCAGCCATTTAAGAGTTTTGCAGTAGCCATTTACTACTAAAGCCACCAGCATAACGGCTGAAACCGGCACGAGATGACCGGTACTATTTTGTATTTTCTCCTTTCAGCTGCTAACACCTAGCGCTGTCGTGAAATTAACATCAACATAAACATGCATTTTTGCAAGGTTTTTTTCCGCTAGCAGCAGCAATTGTAAAACATAAAATTCAACTAACCGCTTCTATTATAAAACTGCGAGGCACCAAAAGGTGCCAGTTGCCGATTTCTTGTTTACTGGTTTCCGTCCAGAATTCCAGCCATTTTAGTATTTTGCAGTAGCCACCAGCATCATGGGTCAAACCGGCACGAGATGACCGTTACTATTTTGTTTTTCCTCCTTTCAGCTGCTAACACCGAGCGTCCGTATGTATCCGGTACGGTTTAATAATGAAACTGATGGGGTGAAATGTTCGAACGATACGTTTTATACCAAGGCTTCGTCAGATAATTAGAAAGAAGGAGGGGCTACATAGATGATGGAATGGTAGAGACAAATGTTTCTTGAAAGCTGCGCCGGCCGCTGTCGTAATACTAACACCAACACAAACATGCATTTTTGCAAGGTTTTTTTCCGCTAGCAGCAGCATTTGGTAAAACAGAAAATTCAATTAGCCGCTTCTGTACCAAAATTTCAAGGCACCAAAAGGTGCCAGTTGCCGATTATAGTTTCCTGGTTAGTCCGTCCAGAATTCCAGCCATTTAAGTGTTTTGCAGTAGCCATTTACTACTAAAGCCACCAGCATAACGGGTGAAACCGGCACGAGATGACCGGTACTATTTTGTATTTCCTCCTTTCAGCTGCTATCACCTAGCGTCCGCATGTCACTGGTGCGGTTTTGGAATCAGAATTATGGGGCGCTGGCCGCTGTCGTAAAATTAACACCAACAAAAAGATGCATATTTGCAAGGTTTTTTCCGCTAGCAGTAGCATAAACATCGGAAACAGAAAGTGACAACAACAATAACAACAAAGTCAGATCGATTGTATCCGTTAGTGTCGACTGTGCTTGGGAAGAGAGGTAGTGATTGGCTGCGCGGTATGATTTAGACAATCGATATTAATTACCAATTTTTCAATAGTGTATCTCAAACAATAGTTTGTTTTTGTTACATAAATTTAACCGTAAAAGAATTTCTGATCGATTGATGCCAAAACCTCGAAAACCTGATTATAGATGACTGCAAAATAAGCGCTCAAAACCTGACCACTTTTCTCTGGTTTTCCCTGGTTGAATTGCTAGATTTTCAAATTCAGGGGCCTAACTTCGATATAGACGTTAGTCAACGTCAAAAAAACTATTTTTATTGCTCCAGCCTTACTTTAGAGTCCAAAAAATTATTCCACCCGCGAAAAATTTTTAGTTCAGCTAAATGTGCAAAGTTTCATTCAAATCAAAAATCGTCGATTAAATTTTTGCATATTTCCAAATCATTTGAATGCTCATAAAAACGGTAAAAAATGGGATAGCACAGGTTGTCAAACCTGGCGGAACCGTTTTGTATCGATTATCTGTCTTAAACCGTTTGTTGTAGAGATGCTGATCGATCGTTTCCGATATCGTTGAAACTTTGCACAGTTGTTTCTTTTTGATAAAAAGGTCATTCTATGACATCAGTTCTTCATGTAGACTCACGACTGCTGTTTCAAAAGGGCCTACCTATCTAAAAATGTGACTGTTGGATAAAAATTTCTATATCAGAAAAATGGCATTACGGTTCTAAAAAAAATATATACACTATAGTTTTTTTCTGTGATAAATTTCCAGCTGGAAGAGTTAACCTTACAGAATGCCTCTGTATATAACAAGTAAAAATTGATCAGTAGACAACTATGTGACGAAGGCAGTGGTGGGCACAATTCCGCTAATTCGCTAATCGCTAATTTTGAACCTCTCATAGTAAAATATTTATTTTCGTTTGTTTTTATCGACCATAATCATATAACGTTCTAGGTATTAATAAGTTAGCGATTAACGAAAGTTCCGCTAGTATGGGTTTAGCGTTAAGCGATTATTGAGCTAATTTTGCCAGTTAGAGGATTAGCGGTTAGCATAGCTGAATTTTCAGTTAGCGGTGTGCATGAATATATCTTATTACAATATTTTAAGTAGATTGAGTATAATTATAGTCATTATCATTGGACATGACGTCTGGTACTATATAAAACATAAGTGGTTTTATTAAGTAGTGCTATTAGAATACAAAAAAAGAAAAAAAAATCACATCAAATTGCATCACAGCAAAAGCGCTGTAGAAAATTTCTAATCTAACTAAAACAGTGCGCCGTTTGTGACTAACGGTACTGTAAACGGAACGATCTACCTCAAGGAGTGTCTACAGAGGCGTCTGCTTCCTCTGTTGAATCTTCAAACCGGATCTAGCTTCGTGTCACTATTCAAATTATGTCCTGGAGTTGTACGAAGCCAACGGGGTCATTACTGGACGTAGGGTGGTTTACCGGTAAAACAAAAACCGTTAAAACCGATATTTTCTCAATACCGAAATACACTAAAGTCGCTTTTTACGCGGGGGATATGTGCCGCGTAAAAAGAAACCGCGTAAAAAAACCGCGTTAATTCCGGAATCCGCGTAAAAAAACTGCGTGAATTCCGGAATCCGCGTAAAAAAAACCGCGTAAATTCCGGAATCCGCGTAAAAAAAACATCGTTAATTTTGCATTCCGAGTGAAAGGGAACCGAAATCCGGGCAAAAAAAAACGCGTAAATTCCGGAATCCGCGTGAAAAAAAACGCGTAAACTCCGGAATCCGCGTAAAAAAGCAGCGTAAAAAAAACCGCGTAAAAAGCGACCTCAGTGTACCGGTATTGGGGAAGCGAAAAAACCGGTTTTTTTGGCATTTTTCTTTAAATTAAAAAAAACATGTCACAATATTCATAAATCATTGTAAGGCTAATGAATGCTACCCACTTAGGTAGGCGTTAAAAATCACATGACGATTATTATATAACTACATTTAGACAGAAGCAATATTGAATATTGATTTACCCTTACCTATTTATCAATTTTAGTTACCTTTTGCTCGTTCTGCATGGATTCGACAATGTGTTTATGTGTATCGATAATATGTCAAATGCTTCATACCAATAAAGCAAAACGTTTATTTTTTAAGTAGAACAGCTAATCTCTTCACACACTCATACTCACAGAGGCAACTCGTGGGTTTTGAACCTACCAGCTTAACTACAAATTATGAAAATCAAACTAGTCAGTAATCACAAACAGGTTAACGAAAAACTAAAAAAATAATAAATAAATATAAATTTGGATTTAGAATTTATTTTTCGTTGATACAAAGTGTTTACAGGATATAATAATTAGCCAATATTTCATCCTAAAAATTACTGTTCCTTGAAGCGCCCAGCGGGCTTTTATTAGTAGCCCCCGCAGCGGGCTTTATTAGTAACTAGCTGAATGTTCCCGGATTTGCTCGAGTTAAAATTTCTGCTTTTTCTATAATTTCCTATATTTTTATATATTTTTGAACAACCACTCATTTCAAATATTTATTTCTATTTCAATTACAAACTTGTTCATATGCCACATTTTTCGTTTTTCTATCAGGAACTAAAAAATTAATAAAATAATTATGATAATAAATAATTTGGACGAACTGTTTAAAGAGCATCGAACAGAATAAATAAGTATTAACCTTCGATTCCTTCGGATTCGTAAACAGTAAATTCTGGTCTGATCGTCATTTTTTTAATTCTTTTTTTTTCTTCATTCATATACTCTTCTCAACAGTTTCAAATATTGTTTCTCTTAGAATTTTAAAGTTATTCACTAATTTGAAACTAAGCTTTGCGATGTGAAAGAAAATTTAAATAAAATCTGCATGTTTTTTTATGTTAACATGAGTTTGGAAATTATGTTCTTCGTAATCATATCACTAGATTCATTCATTAAAGTTTTTCAAACACTGTTATATTTATCCAGTGTTGTATGTGGAACATATACCACAAGACATCAAAACAATGGTCGCAGAGGTCCAAATTTTACAAAAAAAAACTGAACCGTAATAAAGCATAGGTACTCATAAATGCAAAAACATGATTAAGCAGCGACACGTCCATACATAGATGCAACCTGAGACGCTAAGCAAAAAATAAATTTCAAATCCAAATTTGAGTAGGTAACGTCTTCGGCAGTTGTTTACTTCGGCAGGTTTTTGCATGAGACTGCGGCAGAAAACCGGCTGAAGAAAACCACTGCCGGAGACGTTCGACACCCTATATCTTTAATTATTTTTCAGTTTTATTTTTAAATAGTACAGAGAAAATGACTTGCGTTTTTTCGCAGACAATCATCA
Source organism: Wyeomyia smithii (assembly GCF_029784165.1). Lineage (NCBI taxonomy): Eukaryota > Metazoa > Arthropoda > Insecta > Diptera > Culicidae > Wyeomyia > Wyeomyia smithii. Next base: position 136,436,536 of record NC_073696.1, read on the forward strand.
TTACTTCCCCAAACTATGATTTTAAGAATTTTGTAGTTGGAAAAGTAGGTTCAAAGTTCACGAGTCACCCCTGGTTTGTATTAACCCTCTCCCGCTCACGAGGTTTTTCATGATTTAAAAATACTTTCCGGGCCAATTTAGGCAAAATACTTTGCAGGGTAGTTGAAATCACTGTAAAACATTGTATTTTGAAGGAAAAAGCGAATTTTGAAATGGTGCTCCAGAGCACCTATGAGCACAGCAGGGACTTTTTTAAAAATACGAAAAAAAAATTCTGATAATTTTTGAAGTATTTATTCAAATACTAGAGAAAATAATGAAAACAACGTAGTTTTCGAAAAAAAAAACTTGACTTAGCCAGTCATGATGATTTATTTTTTATGGAGTAAGGAACTTTCTAGGTTAGAAAATTGGCTCTCACTGCATCGATGAAGGGACGAATTTTGAAGAGCTTGTCGTATCCGAGTTCTCCTCTTTTCTTCATCTCTGAGTTGTCATGTAACTAGATTTTGGCTTGCAGTCACTATTCAAATTATGTCCTGGAGTTGTACGAAGCCAACGGGGTCATTACTGGACGTAGGGTGGTTTACCGGTAAAACAAAAACCGTTAAAACCGATATTTTCTCAATACCGAAATACACTAAAGTCGCTTTTTACGCGGGGGATATGTGCCGCGTAAAAAGAAACCGCGTAAAAAAACCGCGTTAATTCCGGAATCCGCGTAAAAAACTGCGTGAATTCCGGAATCCGCGTAAAAAAAACCGCGTAAATTCCGGAATCCGCGTAAAAAAAACATCGTTAATTTTGCATTCCGAGTGAAAGGGAACCGAAATCCGGGCAAAAAAAACGCGTAAATTCCGGAATCCGCGTGAAAAAAAACGCGTAAACTCCGGAATCCGCGTAAAAAAGCAGCGTAAAAAAACCGCGTAAAAAGCGACCTCAGTGTACCGGTATTGGGGAAGCGAAAAAACCGGTTTTTTTGGCATTTTTCTTTAAATTAAAAAAAACATGTCACAATATTCATAAATCATTGTAAGGCTAATGAATGCTACCCACTTAGGTAGGCGTTAAAAATCACATGACGATTATTATATAACTACATTTAGACAGAAGCAATATTGAATATTGATTTACCCTTACCTATTTATCAATTTTAGTTACCTTTTGCTCGTTCGCATGGATTCGACAATGTGTTTATGTGTATCGATAATATGTCAAATGCTTCATACCAATAAAGCAAAACGTTTATTTTTTAAGTAGAACAGCTAATCTCTTCACACACTCATACTCACAGAGGCAACTCGTGGGTTTTGAACCTACCAGCTTAACTACAAATTATGAAAATCAAACTAGTCAGTAATCACAATCAGGTTAACGAAAAACTAAAAAAATAATAAATAAATATAAATTTGGATTTAGAATTTATTTTTCGTTGATACAAAGTGTTTACAGGATATAATAATTAGCCAATATTTCATCCTAAAAATTACTGTTCCTTGAAGCGCCCAGCGGGCTTTTATTAGTAGCCCCCGCAGCGGGCTTCATTAGTAACTAGCTGAATGTTCCCGGATTTGCTCGAGTTGAAATTTCTGCTTTTTCTATAATTTCCTATATTTTTATATATTTTTGAACAACCACTCATTTCAAATATTTATTTCTATTTCAATTACAAACTTGTTCATATGCCACATTTTTCGTTTTTCCATCAGGAACTAAAAAATTAATAAAATAATTATGATAATAAATAATTTGGACGAACTGTTTAAAGAGCATCGAACAGAATAAATAAGTATTAACCTTCGATTCCTTCGGATTCGTAAACAGTAAATTCTGGTCTGATCGTCATTTTTTTAATTCTTTTTTTTTCTTCATTCATATACTCTTCTCAACAGTTTCAAATATTGTTTCTCTTAGAATTTTAAAGTTATTCACTAATTTGAAACTAAGCTTTGCGATGTGAAAGAAAATTTAAATAAAATCTGCATGTTTTTTTATGTTAACATGAGTTTGGAAATTATGTTCTTCGTAATCATATCACTAGATTCATTCATTAAAGTTTTTCAAACACTGTTATATTTATCCAGTGTTGTATGTGGAACATATACCACAAGACATCAAAACAATGGTCGCAGAGGTCCAAATTTTACAAAAAAAAACTGAACCGTAATAAAGCATAGGTACTCATAAATGCAAAAACATGATTAAGCAGCGACACGTCCATACATAGATGCAACCTGAGACGCTAAGCAAAAAATAAATTTCAAATCCAAATTTGAGTAGGTAACGTCTTCGGCAGTTGTTTACTTCGGCAGGTTTTTGCATGAGACTGCGGCAGAAAACCGGCTGAAGAAAACCACTGCCGGAGACGTTCGACACCCTATATCTTTAATTATTTTTCAGTTTTATTTTTAAATACTACAGAGAAAATGACTTGCGTTTTTTCGCAGACAATCAACATTACTTCCCCAAACTATGATTTTAAGAATTTTGTAGTTGGAAAAGTAGGTTCAAAGTTCACGAGTCACCCCTGGTTTGTATTAACCCTCTCCCGCTCACGAGGTTTTTCATGATTTAAAAATACTTTCCGGGCCAATTTAGGCAAAATACTTTGCAGGGTAGTTGAAATCACTGTAAAACATTGTATTTTGAAGGAAAAAGCGAATTTTGAAATGGTGCTCCAGAGCACCTATGAGCACAGCAGGGACTTTTTTAAAAATACGAAAAAAAAATTCTGATAATTTTTGAAGTATTTATTCAAATACTAGAGAAAATAATGAAAACAACGTAGTTTTCGAAAAAAAACTTGACTTAGCCAGTCATGATGATTTATTTTTTATGGAGTAAGGAACTTTCTAGGTTAGAAAATTGGCTCTCACTGCATCGATGAAGGGACGAATTTTGAAGAGCTTGTCGTATCCGAGTTCTCCTCTTTTCTTCATCTCTGAGTTGTCATGTAACTAGATTTTGGCTTGCAGCTTTTCCCAGAAATGGTAAGTTTTAGTTTTTGGTCCGCTTTCAATGCCTTTAGTCCCACTTTCATTTCTTTCCTGGCCCGTTTTACTGGTGTCTCTACTTCTGCCTCGTTTGTCTCGGAAAAATACTTATGAACTTCATCTGGTAATGGATCTATCGCAAACATAGCGACTTCATCTTCAATGTCGCTTCCCATCTCATCAGCTTCTGATTCATCCCCTTCTAGAATCACCACGTAGTGGAAAGAACGGCCAGCAAAAATATGAAATCAGATATATAGTTTATTTAAAGCCATCGGTTTTTTTTGTCTCCTGTATGTCCAGTGGTGTTCTGAGGCACCATTTAAAAACTTATGGAACAAGTGAACAAGAACAAAAATTGTTAATTTTATGGACCGTTACACTCAATGAACAATAGATCTACGTAAAAGTTAGTTTTCTTATAAAAACGAATAATGAATGCTATAGAAAAACAGTTGCTAAAAACACACATTATTTTTTCATCGTAAAATTCGGACTTTCTTCTGTAGTTTTCTTGATAACAGTACAAACATTGAATCAAGCTGACATTTGATATGCCAAGTTGAAAGTACATTAGAAATGCAAGATTTTGTAGAAAAAAAGAATTCAAAATAATTTAGTTTTTGTCGAGGTATGGTCCTTACAATTCTTGGTGCTCTAGAGTCACCATGAGCGGGAAAGGGTTAATCCGAAAAAAATACCGGTTTTTACCGGTTTTACTGGTTTTTATTTGTATGAATACCGAAATACCGGTTTTTCAAAAAGTCGGTAATACCGACCACCCTAACTGGACGGCTGTGAAACGAAAGATGTTCGGATCGGTTTATCTATTAATGGGACACTCGAAAAAATACTAAGACTTGGCGCTGTTGTGGTAATGATAGTAAAATGTTGCCAAAAACGGAACTCTTTTGTTGCTAAAATCGGAGAGTGCCAAAAACGGATCATACCAAAAACGGAAACCTACTGTAGCAGTTTTTCCGGTCATCAAGCAAAATGCTCGTGGAAATTTCGATTATACTACCACTACCACTACCACTACAGCGCCATCTCTTAGCATTGAACATTTTTTCGGGTGTCTCATTCAAACATACACGCTCGGAAATAATAACTCTCAAATGAGTAACTTTTGACGCATTTTCGTAAAAAGTGGAACAACTCTTGAATTGAGTAACTCCACAAGTACTCGAAACTGAGTTACACTAGGCGTCTTTGAAAATGAGTGATTATTACTCAAAATTTGAGTACGACATTACTCATTTTTTGGGTAAAGTTCAGTTTCAGTACTGGATATAATCCGCCTTGGCCAATGAACGACACAAAATAATCATCAATAATTATACCTGGTGATAAAAATTACCAATTATAATGCCTTCTGTGGTGTACACAATCAAAAAAAGAAATGTTACAAACTGAAGCACATCAGAATCACACCCAAAATGGGCGTCGTTATATGCGACGTTACTCAGAAAGAAATTATATGGATACCCAAAAAGAGAGTCAAAGTTACTCAAAATCGAAAAGGACTTGTACTCATTTTTTGACGTCTACAAACATCGTTCTAAACTGCGTCAGAGTTGCTCAGGTCATGAGTTATTATTCATGAGCGTGTAGCAACCGAGACGATGAAACCTCAAAAGATAAAAAACCAGTTTCGATTCGTGGTACTGATTTACTGTATCTAGAAACTTATCGTTTCATTTCTAAAAAACCTGAAATTCTCTGCCCACTCACTGGTGCTTTCCTCTCATAGAGTATCTCTTGGAAAAGAATTGCGTAAAAATACATTTTCCTGGTGAAACTGAATCGGGATAAACCAATGCAGAAAATTTACTTCTTTAACGTGATGAGGCTATTTATTGATCTATTAAGAAGCATTTATTCATTGATTCATGTATTTCAATTTACCCGTTTTTATTCACTCGATTATTTATGCATGTGTTAATAACTTCAATAAATTATGCTTATAAGAAATTCAACATTGTCTATTGTCAACGCAATTCAAATATTCAGTACAAGTAACTGACACAGATAATCATTTTCGTTTTCGTGAAAATGAAAATGATTTTCAACTTTGACAACATATAAACAAATACGAACTTTGACCGCGTTACTTTATATGCACTGTCAGTTCGTTCCATCACTATGGATATCAGTGATAGTTGCCCCCAGACTCTGCATTTCACCCCAAGAAGGTATGGCTTCTTTGATGAAGTTCCTTACCTTCGTTAGTTCAGCAGACCATATCTCTTTAGGCGTAAGGACACCTTTTCCAAGAATACGCAGTCTTCGCTGATTCGCTGCACTGGCATAGTAAGTGTTCGAGGTTTCTGCTTCAGAATTACAGAAACGACATATGTCATCTGTCAGTTTACCTATTTTTTTAAGGTGATACCTACTCGGACAGTGTCCAGTCAGTAGGCCAGTTAACGTACTCAGATCAGCTTTATTCATACTGAGTAGGTTCCGTGTGATTCTATTACCTGGTGTAATGAATAGTTTAGATTGTCTAGCTTTGGAATAAGCCTTCCAGTTGGCATCAATCATCATTGATTCCCAGCCTCTGAGCTCAGATTTCAAACAAGATGAAGATACCCCACAGAATGGCTCCGGCCCGACGAAAGCAGTTGAAGAACCAATTCTTGCTAAGAGACGGCTTTTTCATTACCTCCTATACCACAGTGACCAGGCACCCAGTATAGATTAACAACGTTTGTTGCAGTTAATTGTCGTAGGGATTGAATACAATCCCATACCAACTTCGACTGGCATGTATATGCTTTTAATGCATTGAGGGCTGCTTGACTATCTGAGAAAATACAGATATTGGCATATTTATATTTCCTAGCTAAGCAAATATTTGTTCATGTTAAAATAGCATTTATTTCGGCTTGAAAAACTGTGGGCCACTGTCCCATTGGAATTGATACATTTATTCCTGGTCCAGTGACCCCAGCGCCTGTAGACTCGCCCATTTTAGAGCCATCTGTATAAAAAATGACTGATCCTGGACGAACTTCAGGACCTCCTTCTTCCCATTCGGTGCGATTGGATTCAATCACTTTGAAAGGAACACTGAGGTTAGTCCTAGAGTCCATCCGATCTTCATTCATGGTTACTAAGGTGTTCAGTTGGAAATTTTTGAGGATTCGTAAATGTCCCTGTAGATCTCCTTCCTGAAAAAATTTAACACGTTTGAGCCTAAGAGCACCTTTTTCGGCTCCAAGTTGTACATATTGATGCAAGGGTAGAAGATATAAAAGAGCATCTAAGGCTTTGGATGGTGCACTGGCCATTGCTCCTGTTGTTGATAAGCATGCCAGACGTTGTAGTTTATCTAGCTTCTTCTGAGCTGATATTTGTGTGGTTTTGGGCCACCACACTAGCGAAGAATATGTTATTCTGGGTCTCACTATTGCTGAGTATATCCAGTGGATCATCCTCGGCTTGAGTCCCCACTTTTTGCCTAATGTATTGCTGCAAGCCCAAAGAGCGTTGTTTGCCTTTGAGATTGCATACTCTAGATAGTCGTTCCAGTTGAGCTTATGGTCGAGCATTACACCTAGGTACTTAGTGCTCTTGGATAGCACCAACTGTGTATCTCCCAACTTAAGAGTTGCAACATTATATTTTGTTTTTTTTTTTTGTAAATGGGATTATGACTGTTTTAAAAGGATTGACGTTTAGTCCTTCCAGCTTACACCATTTGAGTGTGTAGTTTAGGGCATAACAACACATGCTGAAAATATCAATTTACTCACTAACCATTTTCTTATTTTACTCAAACAAATTGAAAGTCGTGTTTTTGGTTTTAATACGATTTCTATTCACATAATTAATTTCATAGATTATAATCTATCATAAAAACTGTTTCACATATTGATTATTAATGATCATATTATTGATTAATTGCTTCATCCACTGTTCGATCACTACAGTTGCGATATGTTTCGCATTTCTGATTAACATTTATTACAACTCTATGACCAAGCGTCAAATATTTGTCACTTTATGACAAATAAAATTTTAGTCAAAGATAATTGTTTGCCAAAATTATTTGAGAAACTCATTAAGCTTGGAGAACAGTTGACAAAAAATTCCTTTGGTCAAATAAGAAAATTCTAAGCCGGTATCAAACTATTCTTGATCATTATGTTAAAAGTATTCAGTCGCTATCCAGATAAGTGCGGCGTTTGAAAATTCGCTGGTTCACTTCTCGGTTTATTGATTGTCAAAAAATGTCATTGTCGAAAGAATCGCATATATCCGTGACCGTTCACCAAGAGAAAATTTGTCTGTTTGTTACTTACAAATTTACGACAACATTCACGACAACATTCACGACAATTTTGACCAAAATGTTTGACAAATGCCGTTACCCTATCTGACAAACGTACTAACCAGTAGAAAAATATTTGTCAGAAGTGTTTGATGTCAAATAATTTTTTTCTTAACAAGACGTTTTTTGACACGGCACAATACGTATAATGTTTAACGGAGCCAAATAAATCTTACTTCTAAAGTATCTTGAAAACTAAAGACAAATTTTTTATCCTCGCTGCCGACTACGAGCTTTAACTAAATCTAGAACTAGCATGTTTTTTTTTTCAATTGGTGGTTAAAATTGCTGGTATTTTTGATGAGCACTCTGATGCTTTTCAAGTAGCCATAAATCAGCACCATGTATGTTTTGTTCTGCTAAGCCAGGATATCACGAACTGGGACATAGGGTTGTATTCCTCGGGCCCTGAGGGAGTACAAAAGTAGGGATCTGGCCCCACAGAATTCAGCACACACCCAAACTACGTGATCAATGTCATGATACCCCAATTCACAAACGCAATGATTACTACTAGTGAGCCCAATACGCAGTAGGTGTACGTCTAACCCGTAGTGGTTGGACATAATCCGAGACATCACGCGAATGAAGTCTCGTCCTACATCCAACCCCCGAAACCAAGGTTTGGTAGATACCTTGAGGATTGTGCACAGTGGGGAATCGTTGGCCATCAGCCCAAAAACTTTTTTTACGTAAGCTGTTTCACAATATTTTTCGTTTTTTGCTCTAACATTCAAGTGCCTAAATCCAAAATTTGGGCGCAATATCATGAAATCTAATTTTTTTATGACTTTTCTAATCTTGGCATATTGACGTTTTTTGACAAAATTTTTAAAAAAGTACATTTTTTCGAAACGCTCTACAGTTTTAATGATAGCTTGGATCTTTTTGATGTCAAAGGAAAAGTTGTTTTATATACTATGCAAAACGAATGTCTTTCATTAGATATTGTAAAATTTGATCATAGTAGGCCTAACACTGAAAAAATTAATACAAATAGTGATTTTTGGAGAAAAGCAGCCTAAAAGTTTTGTTGCCGGAGTTTGCCACGATTGTGACCAGGCTTCGAAATGGTCACGGTAGAAACATTTTTTACTGCGATAATCGTCTTCCTCTTCCTCTGACGCTAGCAAGGCTCGCTATCTTAATACATTCTTGAACGAACATTTCAAACGAACACCGCCACCACGACATTTTTTTCCTCAAACGTATTTTGACATTTTTTCTAGAAATGAGAATTACGCAGGTTGGGTGCAGATATTTCGGAAATTATTTATATCATTGTGCTTGTAACAATATTTATTAACATAAATAGAACGAAGTAGACAGAAATAGACCGAAATAACATCGCCAAACGAATGGCAGTATGAAACTCTTTGATGCGCGAGTGTCGAATGACCATCTTTTTCTTTTGTCGTTTTCGTTTTCGCGGTGTAGCTACACTCAAACGACACTTTTGACACCGTAAATGTTTAATTTGACTTTTCGGACTACCCTTTTTCTGCCTCTTACTACAATTTTTATGTCCCTGACGGCACCCGAAAAAAGCAGAGTGTACTGTAGGAAGTTACCAACACATTCACACGTATGTGTCAAAACTGGTTTGTTTTGGTTCTCGTTCCACGTGGTAAAGTGTCAGGTAAATTTTTTTTCAGCATATTTGCGAGATGGACATATGAAATGGAAATGAGGCAAAATGACGAATGCGATAATGACCAAAACAAAACGAATTGACAGCTATTTCATTATTACGCATACCAATGCAAGAACACTGGAAATGTTTTATTTGAAGCTGCAAAGTATAGTCCGGAAAAAGTGTAGCTACACCGCGAAAACGACATTTGTTTGAGAGGCGACGGTTGTTTTACATTTACGAGCGAAATCCGACTGTGATGCACGGTAAGGAAGCGAAATCAAATGAAAATGCTGACCGTTCCGAAGCCTGATTATGACTACATCCAAAATTTAGGTAAAAACATAAGCTTTCAAATCTTTATTGTCCGCTGTTGCGTAAAACTGCGCAAATTGTCGTTTAAGTGAGAAATGCGATAAAGGTCGGACTCGATTATCCGGAACATCAAATAAAATTTCATTCCGGATAATCGGTTCTTCCGGATAATCGAAACGCAGAAAAAAATTCAAATTTGTGATTATCTAACAATAAATTAATAATTTCTTTGTTAATTTACTTGTATGATGAGGTGGCGTAACCAGAAATTATTTTTGAGGCGAAAAGGGGTAGAATCTTGAGACGCAAAAAAAATAATTTGGACATTGATTATTTTCACTTAATTCGAACATGTCCCAAACATGCTAGAAGTGACATAAATGGTAACAAGTATACCAGAAGGGATGGTAAAGGTGAAATTTCGGAATGAAAATTAAAAACGAACACCAGAAAATTAAAATTCCGGATAATCGAGTCTAAAATTCCGGATAATCCAGTCTTCCGGATAATCGAGTCTCCGGATAACCGAGTCCAACCTGTTGCAGATTTTTTATGTAATTTTTTAAACTTAAAATTTTATCTAGGATTCAATTTATTCAAAGCCATAATATTCCATTATTGAAAATTTGCGATACCGGCATTAATCCATTAAAGATAAAATATAAATTTGGGCAAAAAATACGAAATTTATCATTAAAAATTTATATTAATACGTTTGTCATTGTTTCATTCTGTTTCATAATTTCTTCCAATGATTGATGGAAATGCGTCAATTTCTTAACAAATACAACTTCTGCTCAACGCTGTTATGCTTGTAAAGCTACAGTATCGGAGTTTAAAAACATTTAGAAAATGCTGATATTTAACGCAACCCGGACGAACACATACGATTCGCATAGATTCTCTAGGATTCCTCACATTGGATTCGTGAGCGTCCTTGATAAGAATTCCTGAAAAAAGAATCCTCAGGAATGCCCTGTATATGGCTCTAGGATTCTTGAATAAAAATCGTGAGTGGGAATCCTCCGGATCGTGTTTGCGACACCTTTCACGATTCCGTCACCGAGTTATAGCTATGCTGGGGATTCTTACTCAGGATTTTCGGCGTGTTAATAAGGGAAACGAAGATTATTCGAATCACGGAATATCTTCGTTTCAAGGTTGGATACGTTATTTTTGAGTGCATGATTTATACTTCATATCGGCTGGGATTCGAGACCTGATAAAAATCTCGGTTCAAAACACAGTATGAAGTCACCAAGAAAAAAATCGGCTTAGACCAAATCGATGTTTCAGGTCAGCAATATCAATCAAACTGCATTACTATCTATAGGTAGGATGACCGAAGAGGCTCAAGAGAAGAGTAAATAAATAACTAAATATACCCGAGAACATTTCACTCGCAAAAATAGTCGAAAAAATACTAATCATGATGAATTCAAATATCTTATTTTTTCAACAGATCCAGTAGTTTCCACTATTCATATTGATTAAAAATTAAGGGAGAAAGTGTCAAGATCATATTGATTAAAAATTAAGGGAGAAAGTGTCTTAAAATCAATAAAAATTGAATTACGTGCTTTATGGACGGCCCCGAATGGAAAATGGACCCCAGATTCGTGTTCAGCACCCCAAAATTATGCAAATACCATGTTTCTGTCGCATTTATCGAACTTTGTATGAAGTCGCCCCCATGTGTGATGCTGTGTAGCCACCTTCCCAATTCTCCCTTATCCCACGAGGTCTGCCAGTTGACAAGCGTACTCTGTCGTATTTTCCCCAGGAAATACGGAGAGTGCTTTGCATTTTCCATCGATGGGAGAGCCTCAATAGAACTGAGGCTATCCGTAAAGATGAAATAAAGGTCCGTGGGCATTTTTTTAATAATCCCTAGGGTATACTGAATTGCAGCCAATCCTGCAACGTAAACAGAAGCAGGATTATCAAGCTCATAGGAGACGGTTGAATTGTTATTGCAGATACCGAAGCCAGTGGACCCGTTTATAAGTGATCCGTCAGTATAAAACGCATTTTCGCAGTTGATGTTTTGCTTTCTCCTAGAAAGGTATAGCAATCACTTGCAAAACCGAAGATATAAAAGTGTTCCAAAGGGTCGAATGGCATATATTACTCGACTCAACTCGACGAGTTGAGCATTTTCTGTATGTGTGTGTTTGTGCGTATGTGTTTGTGTGTATGTGTGTGTGTGTGTGTGTGTGTGTGTGTGTGTGTGTGCATGTGTGTGTGTTTGTATGTGCAGATTTTTATTCTCAATCACTTTTCTCAGAGATGGCTGGACCGATTTTCATGAAATTAATTGCAAATGAAAGGTCTTGTTGTCCCATAAGACCCTTTTCAATTTTATTGTAATCGGATTTTTAGTTTAGAGGTTATGTATCAAAATGTAAAAATTATGAAACATCATTATCTCTAAAACCACATAATCGATTTGAACAAAATTGGTTTCAAATGAACGGGCTAGCTGAAAAACCCTTAACTTTTTAATTTTATAAAGATTGAACTTGTGATTCATAAGTTATGAAAAGAAACGTGTTTTGAAGACTGTTTAATCTCACTCATGTTTCTCAGAGATGGCTGGACCGATTTTCATAAAATCAGTGTAAAACGGATGGTCTAGTTGCCCATAAGACCCTATCGATTTGTTTTGCAATCGGACTATTACTTTGCCTGTTATGTTTAAAAATGTGAAATCCAGCTATGAAAAAGGAACATATTCCGAAGACTGCTTGGACTCACTCACTTTTCTCAGAGATGGCTGACTCGATTTCCACAAAATTAGTTTCAAATAATAAGTCTAGCTGCCTCATAACACCCTATTGAATTTAACTGTAATCGAACTATAACTTCGTCTGTAAAGTACCGAAATGTGAAAATCACGAAACTTCATTATCTCAGAAACTACTCAACCGATTTGATCAATATTATTAACAGATGAGCGGGCTAGTTAAGGGTTAACTGATGAATTATTATTGAACACGTGGTTTCGAGTTTGACCGCCCTATACGTTCCCATTTCATTTAATTATAATCGAACTTAAGCAACCTTTATGTATTAAATTGTTAATAAAACAACGAAAGTCTATTATCTCGAAGATTACATGACTTATTTGAACATAACTAGATGTGACACTAGTGTCATACGAAAGAGTCATCTCTCAAACTTACAAATAATAAACTTCATAACAATTTGATATATGGCTCAAAAGTTATGAAAAGAAAAGAAATTTAAAGACTATTCGAAACTATACCTGCTTTGATCGACATTTGTGGCCTCAACATAATTTAAATGTGGTGTCGTACTATTTGAACGTTCCAAATTCATTGATTCCTTGCGATGTGTTTAAAGTCTGCAAATGCACGACCAATCGGCCATAGGATATGATCAAAGTCAAATAACAAATCGTTCAAAATGATTTGTTTTATCTAAATGACAACATCATCGACTTTTGGCTTCTGTACATCACCTTAATTCTGAATATATTCATATTGGGTGGTATTCGGTCATTTTAGCAGATTTTCTGGCATCAATCTGACACCGGAAATACCCATATTTGTTGTTTACAAGAAACAAAAAGTGGTCGTCTTATAATTCAAAATGGTGTCCAGAGTCAATGTTTGGTTTCTATGCATCATCTCGATTACGGAAATATCCATATTGAGTATTATTCGGTCATTTTCGACTGTTTCCTAGAAGTTGCCATTTAGCAATTCAAAATGGCGCCTGACGTCTATTGTTAGCTTGTAACTGCTTTATACTCTACTGTCTGTATACCGGAAAAGCTCAGTAGCAAGAGACCCTGTGACTATGGTCCCAGGATCGGCTTACTACTGGGTAATCAGCGGGGCTTCGCGATCAACCGTGCGGACTACCTTCACCTTGTTATTTATTCGGACTATTGTAATATTTTGCTTGTATTCAAAATGCACTAATTGTGTAAGAGAAACTTTTTTATTGAAACTATTTTCTTGTGAGTGTGAACGTGTGTGGGTGTGGGTTGGTGATCGGTACGTACCGCTGCTGCTGGTTGACGCTGCTGCCGTGGAGTACTGCTCGGTGTGGGCGACGCTGCTGCCGCTGCTGTGGCGTGATGCTCTACTTCGTTGACGCCGTGGGTTGGTGCGACTGTGGTTAACGACGGAGGGGGAGCGGGGGTGAATACTCATACGCTGGCTGCTACGAATTCGGTCTGGTCTTCCCTCATTGACGGGAATCGACAGGCCCAGGACGATACCGGAATGACCGTGCCGAGAGGGGTAAGTCCTCCTTTACAATAATGGCTTCAAGCCAGAGGACGATCGCTGGTCCTTTACGTGTTAGACGTAGCGGGCATCCAGGGCTCGCTAGGCCGGTCGTGTTCTTTAGGTACCGTATACTACGGTACACTTTAAGTTCCACTTGCCAATAAAGTTCGGGAACAACTCCTGATGCAACTCAGCACTCGCTCGAAATTATGTTTTTTTCACGATTACGACGTTTAGCACACGACTACCAGATACTTTCTGATCTCTGTCTGGCGTCTTGGGTCACCAAGCAAGCTTTTCGCGCTGTTTTTGGCGTTTATCTCTCATGATGGCTGCTCAATATTTCACGCCTTGATCCATTTGACACCCATCCGTATAACAGTTTTCCTCCCCCTCAACCTATCTGTCATACTGGATGGGTGTTGTCTATTTTACCACCCACTTGTACCCACTGTGTGACGTGTATTTTGTACCAGTGTATTAACAATTTATATATATTTTTAGTTTTTTTACGACTAACCCTACTAATCTATTTTAACAAATAATATTAACATACATTTATATTAAACTAACCCTACTTATTATTAGCCTAAAATAGAAACGTGAAAGTATTACAAAACATCCATGCACAAACAAAAATCAAATAGGATTCTGTAACCTACGGTTACACTATCCCGCCACCAGAAATCTATTTTAAACATTTATTTTATTTTCCTTTACACACTACATACTTTCAAAACTTACAAGACGTTACCATTGATAGATACCACATATTAAAATTTTACACGTATTTAGTTAAATAGACAAATCTGTTAAGTGAGCAACTAAATCACCTCGGAAATCAGGGTAAACTAAAACCTAAATTTATTTTTAACTTTGCCATAATTTTGCACATGTGATTTTCCTCCTAGATTTAGGCATCACTGTGAGCATACTTTGAGTAGATTATAGTACTGTGATGTCATTGTTTAATCGATTCTCTTATCGGGTAATTCCATCGACGAATAATAAAACAATTCAGTCTACCTACACCTTGATCGTATACGGACGGAAAACGTGATCGACGCGAGTGAATACCTGAAGCTAAATTTTCATGTGAATTAAATTAAATGGATAAGTTTAATAAAAGTATATTTTTTTGTGTATCGCGTCTCTCGTTAGGCTGATTAAAACTTCTGATTCCAGGATTCGTTCCTCCCAGTTGGCCGGCTGGGGTTGTAGGGAATAACTCGTGAAACCTTCCAGTTTCGGGGTTAAGGTAAGGTGTGATCAAATTTTTTTCGTAGGGTAACGTTTATCTTCTTATCGGTTCTTCCAGTTCATGGGTTCGGGTTTCCTTTTAATTTCTTAGCTTGTGCACTTAGCTAAGAAAGTTAAAAAGCAATAATTTATCTTGCGACTTCGCATGTCTCTTTTCCAGGTTATATACTCTCCATGTTAAATTCCCATTGGTGCTATAAAAATCGCCGAGCATGTTGCGGTGTTCATCTTCATGATTCATTCTCGTATGGCATAAACGAGACGATGGAATGAACACGCCTGACTCTATGGATTCACGAAAGATGATCGACATCATTCTTGCACCGAATACCGTATACAGCAGTTACAGCAATAGTATAAGTAACTGTTAACAGGTTATATTTAACGTTATTTTTCTCATCCTGCAATTAAATTTTTTTTTGCATTTGCAGGTGTTCAAATGAATTAATTAGCGGGTCTGATATCTTTGGCAGAAAATATACCAAGGATTTTCCCATGCTCATCAGCCAATTCATACGAGCTGCTTCCTCGCTTAGCAGTAATGACGCATGGAAGAAAAAGCGGTCCATACTTCGCATTGTAGCGATCAATAGCCGAAGAAGGACGGAAATTGCGTTTGTATACCTTCTGCCCGACTTGGTAAGTTGGTGAAAATTGTTTATGTCTTAAATTATAAACTTTGCGGTGCTTTTCATGACTTTTTGCCAAGTTTTTCGTAACCATCTTCATTATATTTCCCCCGACTTCCCTTCGGTATTGATCCCTCGCTTCTACGGATAATTCCCCTTCGTCCCGTTCCAAGCGATGTTCCTCCCCCTTCACTACCTTCTCATGCCCATACAGGACACGATATGGAGTGTAACCTGTTGATGCATGGATAGTAGTATTTATCATCTCCTCAACTTCGGCAACTCTAGTGTCCTATACTCGTTGGTCGGTCTGCATGTAAGTCCTCAAACAGGCATTTGTCGTCCGGTTAGTTCGTTCTACCGGATTCGCCTGACTGTGGTGCCTCGCATTAGGCCAATGTTGGACTCCACGTTGGCGCAAGAGTGCTTGGAACTCTTTTCCCTGGAATGTGGTTGCTTTGTCGCTTATCACCACTTCTGGGGTTCCAAAGTGTCTCACCCACTGGTCCTCCATTATCCTACAAACCGATTTCGCCTAAATCTTTTTCACCGGAACAAGCATCGTCCATTTGGAGAAGCAATCCAATAGCACCAATAAATAACAATTTCCTGTCCGGCTTCTGGTTAAATTTCGTATAAAATCTAGAGCTACTATCTGAAAAGGGCGATCAGTCAACCTTTGTTTTCTCATGGGTGGCCCCACTGGGGTAGTCGAAGGTTTACATTGCTTGCATATATCGCAGGCTTGAATATATCGTTTGGTATCTGCTGCCATTCTGGACCAGTAGTACCGAAGCTTCAATCGATGCAGCGTTTTCTCGTAGCCCGGGTGCAAACAATCATCATGTTCTTCTTTCAGTACCACTTTTCGTACTTCTTCCGGCAGACATAGCTTCCATTCGTATCTATAGTCGAGAACATCAGTGATCCCAGACACCAGCTTGTATAATTTTTCTTCCTCGATTTTAAAGTCTACGAAACTGTCCGGTTCTTCCTCGACTTTCCTGTAAAGGTTCGCATACCAATCCGCCGTCGTTAAGTCAACCCCTTTCGATGCTGCACCTGCATATCTTGCTGCTGTAGGAGAATACTCCAGCGGCTGAGTTTCGAGGAGGGCTTCCACTTCGAATTCATAATAAACGAAAGCGCCGACGAATCCGTCACCAGAGTGAATCTTGTGCCTTCAACATAGGGACGAAATTTCTCGATTGCTTCCAGTGCTAACCTTTCCTTTTCCGCCGCCTTCCAAGCTCGTTGAGGTGTCGTAAGTTTCCTGGAAAAGTACGCTATAACATACTCCTTTTCATTGACTTCTTGTGTCAGAGCTCCGGCTATAGCGATGTCGCTTGCATCGGTTTGGATCTTAAATGGCAGGTCAAAATTGGGGTCGGCTAGGATAGGGGCGGTAATCAATCGTTCTTTCAATAAGTTAAAAGCCTTTTCTGCTGTTTCACTCCAAGCTACTATCTTCGGTTTTCCCTTTAATAAGTCTGTCAAAGGCCCTGTCATTTCACTGAAGTTCTCAAGAAAGCGACGGTAATAATTCACCATGCCCAAAAATCGCCTCAGTGATCTCACAGAAGACGGTCGTTCAAAATTAAAGATGGCTTTCACTTTCGCAGGGCACCGACCGAATGGCAGACGGGTAAATTGGAAAAGTCCCCGCCCAAATACTCGGAAGGCTGTGTATTTTCGTGAGGCCGGATCAAGTGGAATCTGCCAGAAAGCTTTGGACAGATCGATGGTGGACAGGTATTTTGCCGATCCCAATCTCCCCAGTATCCTATCCTGGTGAGGCAAAGGGTAAGCATCCTTCCTGGTCTTCTCGTTCAGCTTCCGTGCGTCCAAACACATTCTAACCTTCACTTTTGCTTCACCGTCCTCTCCTTCGGTTTCTTCATCACTGGCACAATAAGCATTGCCCAGTCGCTGGTTGACCGTTACACCACTCCGGAGTCAATCCATTTATTAAGTTCCTCATTAACGTTCTTTTGTACCTCTGGGGACCAAGAATAGGGATTCAAACGAACCGGGGAAGCATTTTTAAAATCGTCAGTAAATTCTATTCTATGGGAGAGCAATGGTGTCGTCTCTAATTTTTCACCTTCCACAAATTTTTTAAACTGACGCTTTACTTTTTCCAGTTGTTCCTCTTGTCCTGAGGTTAGCAGATCTAGTTTTTCCAGTTCCAAAGCTTCTACCGCGTTTAACGAAGGCCCTTTAACTGTGGGTTCTATGTTAAAGAGGCGCCTGAAATTGATTCCAAGAATCCATCGGCGTTTCAGTCCTGGTGCTATAAGGGTAGTTAAAATTTTGGTACTTCCGTTAAAGGTTACCGGAAGATTAACGTAGCCGATAACTTTAAGCTCATTGCCTCCAGCGGCAGACAGTTTTGTGTCGGTGTTAAATGTTTTTAACTTCAAGGCTTTCAAAAACTTTTCGCTGCCGGTCCCTCGGATGAAATCCTGTGCTCCGCTGTCCAACAACCCCATTAACATGATTCCCATCACCGATATCTCAACGAGCGGCCTATCATCTACCTCTAAATTCAATTTTAGTTCACTCACTTCTGGGCAGTAAGGAACAAACACAGTCGAAGGCTTTCTAGTTGTAACTCGACGACCTTCTACGCCGACTTCTGTCCGTTTTTTGCACAATATGGACAGTTATCGGTTTTGAAGTCGTTAAATCCGCAAACTGTGCAGAATATTTCCCTCTCTCGCAGACAGGACTGGTAATGGTGATTTTTTCCTCTGCAGTTAAAACAGATAAGTTTGTCTGGTATTATGTAATTTGCAATCCTTCGCTCTAGGTCTCCCTTACTAGAACTTGGTTGAGCGTTGTCCTTCCAAGCGTGCGCTTTGACGGGCGCCGGTGGTTTAACCTGTTCAGGTTTCTTGTAACCGTTCCCTTTCTCAAGTCTCGCAGGGGTGTTCTATGGCTTCTCACCAGACTTACTTGTCTTTTGGTTGGAAGAATAATTTACCTCGTGTACCTGTGCTAATTTTTGTGGTTTTTCCTTGCCTCTGTACATCGGCATATTTGCTGAGTCCAACTTTCTTCCACATTGCTTTAGCGATTTCAGGTTCCTGACCCCCTTCACTACTAAGGCATTTTTGTAATCAGAGCGCAGGTTTCTGAAAATAAAGTCAAATTTACGCTGCTCACTCGGTTGAACAGCCATGCACTGAAAAATCTCTATGGCTGCATTGTAGTAGTCTTGAAATTTTTCAGAGTGCTTTTGCCACCGGTGTGTCGCTTGTTGCTCATAGTGGAAGTCCATGTCCGGATGTTGGAACTCAACTCCGTCACTAACTCAGTCCAATTTTGAAATTCTTTATTTCCCTTACTCTCAATATACCAAGCCCTAGCATCTCCAATGAAAAGATGAATTGCTTCACTGAATAATGCTCGTTTACTCATATTTTCCGCTTCATTCATGAACTCGACTTCAGCGATAAATTTATTCAATTTTTTTCCCTCATTTTTACCGTCAATTTTCATTCTCCAGTCCGCTACTGAACGCGGAGAACATCTGGGAGCATACGATCTGTCACTATCCTCATCAGAGAAGCTACTATAGCTTGAACTAATTTCTGTTTCTTCCTTGTACTTGTTTTCATAACTTTTCTTTCCCACACTACTAATCTGCTTTCCCTTTTTCGACTCTTTTTTGTTTCCCACAGCAGTTTCCTTATTTTCATCATTCAAACAACTATTTCCTTTCACTCTTAAGTCGTAACTACTTAGTTTCGACTCTATGAAACATTCCAAGTGTTTCAACATTTTACTCATCATTTCCTTTCCCTGTTTTCCCTTCACCGTTCGTTTTCTTTTCGGTTTGGGGGTGCTGGCTTTTCCTATCACTTTCTTGTTCCCTTTTTTATTTCGTTTCGGCACAGACTCTAAAATACTCTCATTATCACTAGTGTCTGGCCCATCCATTCCCGATTCTTTTTCCCTAATGCTTAAATTGCTTATTTCGGCCCTAATCTGTTCTTCTGTTCGCCTTCTTGCATCTGGGTCTACCGACAGCAAGGTAAAATGGTCATTCAGCATTTTCAACGCTACCAATTCTAATCCTTCAGTATTAAAATTCTTTTTCAATCTGTCCAACCTGGATAATAGGTGAATCAGTCTAGTTTTAAGTACAGGAAATTCAGTTTTCTTTGGTTTCCGATTTTCCAATTGGTCTCGTATTTTTGCCAGTTTTTCATCGACACAATTCAGTTCGTCGACGCAATCGGCTTGGGTCTCGAAACCTGCAACCGTAAAAACATTAGTTTTACGTCGCTCTTTTAGTGTGTTACGCAATTTTCTTTTCTTAACATCACTGGAATCACTCGTTTTAAACGCAACTTGTCGAATAAACTTGTCGAACTCATGCTCAATCTCATCTGTGAGCAGGTGTTCTAAATTTATTTATTTTGTGTTGTTGTGTGCTCATTCACTATCTTTTCAATTCAACTATCTTTTCAAACTCAGGATCTTTTTGTAATTATTTTACTTGGACAATGTCCACGTTTTCATCGATTTAAATAAACTTATCCGAATATCCGAAAGTATCGTTGTTGCTCTCTTGTGTTATTTGAATTTTCAACTGTTTTACTAAAATGTAATTCACCCGCGATCTATTCACAATGGCTCTTCTGTAATTGAATGCTCGAGTGACTGCTTAAGGATCCTACACAAATAGGTTGTGTACTCTCCCGCCACCTGGGAAAAAATCCACTGATTTTTATTCTACTCGTTTCCACTGATTACCTTTCGTGTGTTGTAGTTGGGCGCCAAGTAAGCTTTTTGCGCTGTTTTTGGCGTTAATCCCTCACGATGGCTGCTCAATATTTCGCGCCTTGATCCATCTGACACCCATCCGTATAACAGTTTTCCTCCCCCTCAACCTATCTGTCATACTGGATGGGTGTTGTCCATTTTACCACCCGCTTGTACCCACTGTGTGACGTGTTTTTTGTACCAGTGTGTTAACAAATTATATATATTTTTACTTTTTTTTACGACTAACCCTACTAATCTATTTTAACAAATAATATTAACATACATTTATATTTAACTAACCCTACTTATTATTAGCCTAAAATAGAAACGTGAAAGTATTACAAAACATCCATGCACAAACAAAAATCAAATAGGATTCTGTAACCTACGGTTACAAGCTCATTGCATCCTTCTGGTTCCAGAGAAACTCATATTGGATGGTATTTGGTTATTTCAGGCTGTTTTTCACAAACCGGAAGTCGCCGTCTTGGATTTCAAAATGGTAATAATTTCTGGCCTCTAAGTGTCATTCTGGTTGAAGAAACACCCATATTGAGTGTTATTCGATCATTTTCGGCTGCTTCCCAGGAACCGGAAGTCGCCAACATAGAATCCAAAATGGAGTCTGTGGTCGATTTCAGCTGCTGTGTATCATTATAGATCCGGAGATACTCATATTAGACGGAAATCGACCATTTTTGGCTGTTTTCCATAAACCAGAAGTTGCCATCCCACAATTCATAATGGTGTCTGAGGTCAATCTTTAGCTTCTTGCAACATTCTGGATCCGGAGATACGCATATTGGGTGGTGTTTGGTCACTTTCTGTCATTTGGGCGGAATTCTGATTCCAAAAACATTCATATTAAATGGTATTTGGTCATTTCCGGCTGTTTCCCAGTTGCCATCTTACAATTCAAAATGTTGTCTGAAGTCCATTTGTGGCTCCAGTGTATCATTACGATTCCGGAAATATCCATATTGGGTGGTATTTGGTCGTTTGCCGCTGTTTTTCCGAAACCGGAAGTCGCCGTTTTGGATTTCATAATGGCATTTGGAGACAATTTCTGGATTTTGAACGTCATACTGGTGAAAGAAACACTCATATTGGGTGGTATTTGGTCATTTTCAGCTGTTTCTCAGAAACCGGAAGTCGCCATCTTAGAATTCAAAATGGTATCTTTGGTCGATTTTAGCTTCTGTGTATCATTCCAGATGTTATTGTATTGGGTGGAAATCGGCCATTTTTGGCTGTTTTCCAGAAACCGCATTTTGCCATCTTACAATCCAAAATGTTGCCTGAGGTCGATTATGGAACATAATTGTTACCACTAAAAGCCACTAAACCTACCAAATATGGTTCCATTTAGTTGATTAGCTCGCGAGATGTGCAGGAATTTGTGCAGAAACATGTGCTTCCAGAAGAGGGAGAGGCGTCGAACCGTTATGGACATATTTGTTACCTCTGAATACATTCACATACCAAATTTGGTTGTATTTTCTACATTGGTCCTTGAGCTATGCGAAACTTGTGTTTCATTTGTATGGGACCCCTCCCTTATAGAAAAGAACGTGGTGTCAAACCATTATGCACATATTTGTTACCTCTAAAAACATTCACCTGCCAAATTTGATTCCATTTAGTTGATTAGCTCTCGAGATGTGCAGAAATTTGTGTTTCATTTGTTTGGCACCCCTCCCTTCCAAAAGAAGGAGGGGTGTCAAAATAATCTGGACATATTTTTGCCTTTCTCCTAGAAAGGTAAAGCAATCACTGAAAAAACCAAAAGTATAAAAGTGCTCCAAAGGGTCGAATCTCGTATACCAATCGACTTAGTTCGACGAGCTGAGCATTTTCTGTATGTGTGTGTGTGTGAATGTATGTAACTGTCTGATGAAGAACAAAGGATTTCACACGAGCATTGTTAACTGGATTCATACCATGCTTGCAAAAAGAGAAATCACTTCTGAGTTGGGAGGCTCGTCTATCACGATAAGGGCAACGAAAGAATGTCCGCAAGGAGGTGTTCTTTCGCCACTTATGTGGTCTTTGGTGGTGGACGATCTTTTCAAAAGCTTAGAAGCAAAAGGTTTCGAAGTTGTGGGCTTTGCAGATGACATAGTCATCTTGGTAAGAGGAAAGTTCGACAACATAGTTTCGGAAAGAATGCAGAAGGCTCTGGAGTATACCCAGTCTTGGTGTATAAAGGAGGGTCTCAGCATTAATCCGACAAAAGCTGTAATCGTACCTTTCACTAGAAAGAGGAAATTCAATCTAAAAACTCTCAAGCTTGGAGGAGTAGAAATTCCATTCAGTGAACAGGTTAAATACTTAGGAGTTATCCTTGATGCCAAGCTAAACTGGAATGCACATCTTGACTATGCAATCAACAGGGCGGTCAGTGCATTATGGTTGTGCTCCAAAACCGTTGGGAGAAAGTGGGGCTTGAGACCGAAAATGGTGATGTGGATATTCACATCTATTATACGTCCAAAACTGACCTACGCTGCGTTAGTGTGGTGGCCAAAAACCAAAGAGTCCACCGCTAGAACAAAGCTAGATAAAGTTCAACGACTTGCGTGCATTGCTATAACAGGAGCAATGAAAAGCACCCCGTCAAAAGCTCTTGATGCAATTCTTCATCTGCTGCCGTTGTACGAATACGTGCAACTAGAAGCAGAAAAGAGTGCCTTAAAGCTAAAAAGAACAAAAACTATATTGTCAGGTGATCTTGTGGGTCACCTGACAATACTGGACTTTTTCAAAAGAGGGCCAGTGATGAGTATGAATGGAGACTGGATGTCACCTCAGGACAACCATGATATTCCCTACAAGGTATGCGAAACGTCGCGTGCAAACTGGGAAGTCGGAGTTCCTGATGTCCGTCCCGGTTCAACGATATTTTTCACAGATGGCTCAAAAATAGGTACCAAAACTGGTGCAGGAATCTTCGGCCCTGGAATTAATATTTCAGTGGCAATGGGACACTGGCCAACAGTGTTTCAAGCAGAGATTTTTGCAATCCTTGAATGTGCGAATGTATGTCTGACTAGGAAATACATACATGCAAATATTTGTATTTTCTCTGACAGTCAAGCAGCACTGAAAGCACTTGATGCTTATAAATGTACATCCAAGATTGTCTGGGAATGTATTCTCACATTGCGACAGCTATGTCAAACAAACTCAGTAAATTTGTATTGGGTTCCAGGACATTGTGGCATTGGTGGGAATGAAAAGGCAGACGAACTTGCAAAACAAGGATCTAACTCACAGTTTATCGGCCCAGAACCTTTCTGCGGTATATCAAACTGTGCAGTGAAAATGGAGCTTAAACGCTGGGAGGAACAAAAGGTGATAACCAATTGGTTTGATGTCAAAAAGTGTTCCCAATCTAAAAGATTTATCACACCAAACGAGAATCATTCGAAAAAACTCCTAGAGCTCAACAAAAGAGCTCTTCGTACATACGACGGCCTAGTAACGGGGCACTGTCCGAGTAGATATCATTTAAAGAACATTGGCCGGGCTCAGGATGATATCTGTCGCTTTTGTAATATGGAAAGCGAGACATCGGAACATCTGCTGTGCAGTTGTGGTGCATTATTTAAACGCAGATCAAGGTATCTTGGCAGTGGCTGTTTACAGCCCAAAGAGATTTGGTCTTTGAATCCTGGGAAGGTGATTGGCGTCATAAACCATATTTCACCTGACTGGGAGCGTGTCGGTGCAGGTACCTGATCACTCAACAATAGTGGTCATTGTATTTTGCAAGGGGACACGTATAGCAATTGACTGGGATATATATTACAAAAGTTCACATCAATGGACAACGTAATTCTAATTCCCTAACAAAAACCTAAATTAATCCACCTAGCGGTCAGACTCAGCCTTTCTCATTCAAACTTATTATTTGTAAAAATAGATTTACATGAATGCTTAAATCCAATATATGTTTATCCACTTTTTGGGTTCTAAAATATTGATGTTGTAATTAAAGTATAAAATATGAAATTTGACGTAATGTTAGTACTTGAGAAATAACGAAATAAAAGCAATGACTCTTAATTTCGAACAATTTAATCACGAGCGATGCCGGGAACGTTCAGATAGTCCGATACCACATTTAAATCATGTTGAGGCCATATATATTGATCGAAGCAGGTAAAGTGTTGAATAGTCTTTGAATTTCTTTTCTTTCTAAAACTTTTAAACAGCATATCAAATTGTTATGAAGTTTGTTATTTGTAAGTTTGAGAGATGACTCATTTGTATGATACTAGTTATGTTCAAATAAGTCGTGTAATACTTGAGATAATAGACTTTCGTTGTTTTACAAATTAAAACATAACGCTTGCTTAAGTTTGATTACAATCAAATGAAAAGGTAACGTATGGGGCAGCCAAACTTTGAAACCACGTGTTCAATCATAATTCATCAGTTAAACCTTAACTAGCCCGTTCATCTGATATCAATATTGTTCAAATCGGTTGTGTAGTTTCTAAGATAATGAAGTTTCGTGATTTTCACATTTCGATACATTACAGACGAAGTTACAGTCCGATTACTGCAAAATTCAATAGGGTGTTATGAGGTAGGTAGACCTTTTATTTGATACTTATTCTGTGGAAATCGGGTCAACCATCTCTGAGAAATATGAGTGAGTCCACGTAAGTTGTCTTGGAATATGTTTCTTTTCATAGCTGGATATCACATTTTTAAACATAACAGGCAAAGTAATAATCCGTTTGTAAAAAAAATCATTATGGTCTTATGAGGCAACAAGACCTTTCATATGACACTAATTTTATAAAAATCGGGCCAGCCATCTCTGAGAAACATGAGTGAGATTAAATAGTCTCCAGAACACGTTTCTTTCCATAACTTCTGAACCACACGTTCAATCTTCACAAAATTCAAAAGTTAAAGGTTTTTAAGGTAGCCCGTTCATTTGAAACTAATTTTAATCAAATCAGATGTGTGGTTTCTGAGTTATCGATGTTTCATGATTTTTACACTTTGATGCATAACCTCTAAACTAGAAATCAGATTACAATAAAATTCAATAGGGTCTTATAGAGCAACTAGACCTTTCATTTGCAATTAATTTTATGAAAATCGGTCCAGCCATCTCTAAGAAAAGTGAGTGAGAAAAAAAAGTTGCACATACATACACACACACACACACACATACACACATACATACATACATACAGAAAATGCTCAGTTCGTCGAAAGGGGTCGAGTGGTATATGACATTCGGCCATTGGGACCACTTTTATACCTTTGGTTTTTCCAGTGATTGCTATACCTTTCTAGGAGAAAGGCAAAAAAATGTAACTGTCTCCCAATCTCACTCGATTTTCTCAGAGATGGCTGGAACGATTTTCATGAAACTAATTGCAAATGAAAGGTCTAGTTGCCCCATAAGACCCTATTGAACTTTATTATAATCGGATTTTTTGTTTCGAGGTTATGTATCAAAATGTAAAAATAACAAAACTTCATTATCTCATAAACTACGAAACCGATTTGACCAAAATTGGTATCAAAAGAACGGGCTTGTTTTTTAAACCATTTGTAAAATGATTTTATAATCATTGGACATGTAGTTCAAAAGTTATGCAAAGAAACGTGTTTCAAACACTCACTTTTCTCAGAGATGGCTGGACCGATTTTCACAAAATTAATGTCATATGGAAGGTCTTGTTGTCCCATAAGACCCTATTGAATTTTATTGTTATTGGACTTTAACTTTGTCCGTTATGTATAATAATGTGAAATCAGGCTATGACAAGAAACATGTTTCTAAGACTGTTTGAACTCACCCACTTTTCTCAGAGATGGATGGACCGATTTTCACAAAATAAGTTTCAATAGAAAGGTCTAGTTTTCTTATAAAATCCTATCGAATTTTATTATAATCGGACTGTAACTTTGTCTTTTATGTATCAAAATGTAAAAGTTATGAAACTCCATTATCTCAGAAACTACACAACCGATTTGAACAAAGTAAGTATCAAATGAACGGGCTGTCTTTAAAACCCCTAAATAACGAATTTTATGATGAATGAACATGTAGTTCGAAGGTTATGAAAAGAAACGTGTTCAGAAAAGCTTATCAAATTCACTCGTTTTGCCAAAGATGGCATGATTTCAACAATCTTAGTTTTAAATTGAAGGTTTAGTGGCTTTTTTGGTACTCACTTAATTTGATTATAACACTGGTTGACAAAATCGAAAAAAGTGCTGCTCTGAAGCTCATAATAACTGTCCTAGAAAGAAAAAAATTCACAGGAAAAGCTATAATTTCTCATTTTTTCTTAGTTTGACCTTCGGGGCAACACTTGTGTTGACCAGTGTAATCGGACTTTTATTTTATCCATTATGTGTTGAATTGTAAAAATATTGAGAATCGCTCCTTTCAAAGATTACACGACTTATTTAAAGAAAACAGGTGTCGCAAATTCGGATTTCAAAATGAAGTATGAAGTTGATTCCTGGTCTCTGAGCATCATCCCGGGTACTGAAAAACTCACATTGGGTAATGTTTGTCCCTTTTAGACTGGTAGAAACCGGAAGCTACTGTCTAGAAATTTAAAATGGCGTCTGAAGATGATTTCTGACCTCAGGTTATCATACCGCTTCACCAAATCGTATTGGATGATATTTGTCACTTTAGGCTGTTGATCAGAAACTGTCGTGATCTTCGCCATAGAAATACCCAGATTAGGCAGCTCGGCAATTTTATGATTTTATGATTTTATGATTATCAGGCAACCAGAAGTGGTCATCTGCATTGAAAATTGGGTTTTAGGTCGGATTCTGGCCACTGAGTATAATCCAGGTTTCAAGAACCCATATTGATTGGTATTTAGCCATTTATTGGATACCTCTCAGAAACGATCAGTAATATCAACTGCGTTAAAGAATTTCAATTACACTGATAAGATCATTCAAATTAATGTATAAGGAACAACATTTAATTATACATTATTTGAAATCTACTGACTAACGTTGACTTAAAGAATCGATTATACTACAATCAAAAACAAAATCGCATAATATAGTTGAAAGAATTTAATGTTATTTTCATGTATATGGGTTAATTTATATTCATATCGTCGGTTTCGTGCAACACTGGCACAACTCAAAAAACATAGTTTCGAGAAAAACTCGTTTGAAAATTGGCGTCGAAAATTTATTTTTCGATTTTCAAGAAAACTTTGAAGTTTAAGATTACCAATCCTTATATAATCTAATATTTAATACATTTGGGTCTATTGTGCACATATTACGTGCTCACGTTGTCCAAGTTAAAACCTTATTTTTACTAACTTTATGGAGAAATTGCGATTTGTGCAGCAAAGGCACTTCTATTCATAACTCTGGAATTTTTGTGATTTTCGAAATGGGATTTCGTGTGATGAAACTTAACAGTATTTGGCATCGTCTGCCATCAAAAACTCAAAAATGCAAAATTTTGAGTTAAGCCAGTGTTGCACGAAGCCGATGATATGTTAAATTTTTACTGTTCGGTATAGTTGTGCTGTTGGCTACCAAAAATTTGTTGTTTAGAATGAATAACAAATCCAGCAGAAATAATCAAAGGGTATTTTTTAAGTGTTAGAGTAAATTTATTTTAACAAATTATAAGTTCGAAGGAGAAAGGCTGGGTCTCACCGCTAGGTGGATTAATTTAGGTTTGTATCACTAGAAACATTCACCTACCAAATTTGGTTTCATTTGCTTGGTTTGTTCTTGAGATGGGCAGAATTTTATATTTCAGAGGGAGAAGTCTCAAATTATAATATGAACCTTTATTCGGTAGTTTTCGAGTCTATATGGAACAGACAGACAGACAGACCGGACTGCATTTTGATATGTATAGATTACAGCATCAATTTTTTAGAACCTAAAAAGTGAATATACATTTATTGGATTGAAGCGTTCATGTAAATCTATTTTTACAAATAATAAGTTTGAATGAGAACGGCTGGGTCTAACCGCTAGGTGGATTAATTTAGGTTTTATATTACCTATAAAATATTTTAGGGATCTGCTGCACGCGTAAATGATCCGGAATTCCACGAGTTTCTTCTATCATGGATGTATCGAAAAAGACAGTAAAACTAGAATTATCTATCGAGTTGACACGATTTATTTATTTATTTATTTATTTCGTCAAACAAATGTAGACTACAGTTATAATAATACAATTTTTTTTTATTCTCACTTATTTTCCGTCGGTCTAGTTCCGCCACTGTTGTGGCCAATCACCGACGCCCAGGGAGGCGACTCCACACCCAGGACCCTAACTCACGACCCGTTTATTAACGGACCGGCGCCAACGGCTTAACTTCCTCAT
Organism: Wyeomyia smithii; assembly: GCF_029784165.1. Classification (NCBI taxonomy): domain Eukaryota; kingdom Metazoa; phylum Arthropoda; class Insecta; order Diptera; family Culicidae; genus Wyeomyia; species Wyeomyia smithii. Next base: position 136,465,111 of record NC_073696.1, read on the forward strand.
GCGATGGAAGGCGTGATCCCAGAGATTTTTCGCCTCAGAAAATCTCCCGGTGTCGGCTAGGATTGATGGAGTTGTGTTGGTTGTGAGTGGATCACGCCACCTCACAACCATCGACACCTATGTCGGCGGTGGGATTCGAACCCAGGCGTTGAGCGTGGTTGGCGTAGACGTTACCAACCACGCTAGGCCCCCGCCATAATAATACAATGTTTTCTTATATTCTATACATTATTTCCAGTAGTTAGTCGTTTTTTTATTTGATTTCTGCCCATGGTGATACCGATATTTTCGCAGTGCTGATTATAGTTACGCATCATGCGATTTACTGGGCCATTTTTTGAGTAGTTAGTTCTGTGAGAGTTTTCCGAAAATATTTTACAATTTCTTAATTGACGACTGGGTGCATAAAAATTTAGTTGAGATAATAATTTAGTAGATTGCACGCGTTGAGAAATAATGTCATTGATAAAATAAAGCATTGAAAGTTCGCGGCGTTCTTTAAGTGCTTGTATGTCTATAAGCATGCAGCGTGCTTTATATGATGGTAAGGGAAATGCTGTCCAATTTAGCTTACGAAGCGCGTACAAAAGAAATTGTTTTTTGGACAGATTCAATGCGTTCTTCCTGTGTGACAATATATGGATTCCATACAATGCTACAATATTCCAGAATTGGTCGGACGTATGTAATATACAATAGTTTGATTGTATATGGGTCTTGAAAATTGTGGCCGAAGCGTTTTATAAAGCCCAGCATACTATTTGCTTTGTTTATTATTGTGTTATAATGTTCTATGAATGTAAGTTTGGAGTCTAAGACTACGCCTACGTCCCTTACGATTTTGCATTTTTCTACTTGTTGGTTTCCTAAGAAAATGTTTGTAGGTGGTGTTACTGTTTTTCTGCTGAAGGCTATTAAATTACATTTTTTAATGTTGAGTTGTAATAGACTTTTGTTGCACCAAGTGTAGAATACATAAATTTCATTCTGGAATATTTCGAAGTCTTCTACATTGGTTATTTCTATAAAGAGCTTCATGTCGTCAGCATATAATGCACATGTATTGACTTAAGAAGAAAGGAAATGTCATTTACGTATAATATAAAAAGAAGAGGGCCCAGGTGAGAACCTTGAGGAACCCCAGAAGTTACTTCTATTGGGTTTGAGAATTTTGAAAGCGGACTATTTGTGTTCGATTTGATAAGTATGACTGCAGCCATTCCAAAAATTTTGTTTCAGTTCCGTATTTTTCGAGCTTGAAGAGCAATAAAGGTATGTCGATTCTGTCAAATGCCTTGCTAAAGTCCGTATAATGAGCTTCTACGTGGTTGCCGTTGTCCATTGCAGTAAAAGTGAAAGTTATGAATTCCAAAAGATTAGTGGTAGTTGATCGGCCTTTGTAAAACCCGTGCTGTTGAGTTGTAATTTGGTTTTTTACTTGCTGAAAGATTTTTTCATTAATTATTGATTCAAATTATTTTGGAATGCATGAAATAATGGCAATTCCACGATAATTACGAATGTCAGATTTAGCGCCAGATTTGAAAATTGGCACTAAATATGAAGTTTTCCAGAGTTCTGGGAAAATTCCATTCTTCAGGGACATATTAAAGAGATGTTGTAATGGTGTAGATAGTTCTTCTGCCAAGTTTTTGAGAAAAATTGGAGCTATTCTGTCAGGTCCAGGACCTTTCGTAGCGTCTGATTTTTTTAATTGCGTTCTGAATTTCGAATTCAGATATTTTATTGACAGATAAAGAATTCGAAATTCGGGAAAATACGAGAAGTATTCGCAGTCGCGATCTGTTTCTTCATATGTGGTGTATATTTCTTGAAAAAAAGTGGCAAAAAGACTACATATTTCATTACTAGTATGTCCTACATTACTGTCAAGATGCATTCGTGATGGAAAGTTGTTACTTTTTAGTTTGGTTTTTACGTAATTGAAGAAGTTCTTAGGGCAAGACTTGATTTGATGTTCGATTTTACGATTATGTTCTTCATGTGCAATTTTAATGGCTGCGTCAAGTTGACAGCAAATTTCTTGGTAATTCTGAAGATTTTCGCTATTGTTGTCTTTTTTGTATATTTTATGTGCTTTTTGTTTTCTATTTTTTAGGTTCTTCAATTGTGGATTAAACCACACTGGATATTTGTTGGTGTTCGTTCGTCTTCTTTTTTTTAGTGGTACATTTTCTGATATAATTTGATTAATTATTTCATAAAATTTTGGTACTTCTTAGTTGACATTTCCTCCTTCACAAATTATACTACGCCAATTTATTATGCGAAGTCTACGTTCGACTTGTTCGAAGTCAGTTTTGTGGTATTCCGGTACATCCTCGTACTCGCAGTCGCTAGGGTACGAAGTGTTATTCATTACTATTGAATATTCAATTGCTGTGTGAAATGCTTCATTTTTCCAGATGGGAGTCAATGATACATCTACACAGAAGTCTTCAGTGCAGTTTGTGAATAATAGGTCTAAATATGCATTTTGTTTGTTTTTGACATGATTGATTTGATATAGACCGAGTTCTGAGGATTTGCCAAAAAGATACTGCAGTGTTTCGTTTTCGCCTACGACTGGGAGTAAGATAGATTCATTTTCAATGTCTACAATAAAGTCTGCATTACGTTGGTTGAAGTCGCCATAGACATGCAGTTTTACTTCTGGTTTCATGTTAGACATAATAGATTCTAGAGTTTTGAAAAATAATTCATACGAATGTTTATGGGCATGTTCCGGTGGAAAGTACACGGAACAGAAGATGTGTTCTTCGCCAGCAATAAATGCTTTGGCCCATACGTGTTCAAATTCTTTATATTTGTCGGATATTATTTCTTCAGAAGTAAAGTCTACATTGATGGCAACGAGGACTCCACCGCCTGACTTTTTTTGACTGGTAGAAAATTCCGATCGTGCCGGAATACATTATAATTGTTTCCAAATACTGCTTCGCTTCTTACGCTTTTGTCCCAGCTACTTTCAGTTCCTAAAATTATTTTAAAAGATGACGACAATAGATTTTGTTGAATTTCTTTCATTTTGCTTGGGCTTTTCATGCGATTGAAATTCTGACAGTAGATAAGAATTTCAGTCGCATTCTGTCGAAGAAGCGAAGAAGTGTTAGTCAAGTTGTTACTTATGTTGAAATTTAGTTTTTCTGCCTCAGAAGAGGGCGTCCTTACTTGCGAAAATTTGATGTGCTGAATTTGTTTGTACTTTCGCGTAGTTGTTGAAGACGATGCGTGCGTTCATTTGACAAAAAATGACGATATGACTGAAGGTCGGCTACTACTTCGGCTGGCGTGAGTCCATATTCCTGATGGACTTCAATAAAGACGCGTTGGAGTTGTTCTGGAGATGTCGGCAGTCCTTCGGATGCGAGAAGCATTCTTATGCTGGTTGGTGTCATTCCTTCTACGCATACAGATGATGATTGGTCCTTTATGAATGCGAGATATAGGCGTGTAATATGCATTACTTTCGGGTCGCGGAGTCTAGTTTTCAAAAAGCGCTCGTCGCCATTCGACGATTGCTGCGTAAGTCGGACGATTGGTGGACGCATGGGGTCAAGTTCAAATTGGTTGTCTTGCGGTGCTGATTGTATGCTGACGTTGCTGGCAGGAGCCGGTGCTGAATTTCCATTGTTTTTTTCCATTGCATTTTGTTCTGTCCGATATGGATTGATGGTTTCGCCTTTTTGGAAATTTATAAATTTAGATGTTATGTCTGCATTCGGCAGCCCAGCAAATTGAACGCGTGCTGCTGCCAGGAGGTCTTTGTCCGAACGTAGTGGTTGTTCTGGCATTTCAGAAATTTGAGTTTTCTTTGAGTTGCAGGCGAAATGATTTATGTCGTGTTTATTGATGTTGCTACTTATGCTGATACGGTTTGAGTTTTCCTACTGACGTTTGCGTTGCTGCATACGTTTACGAGCGGCCTTTTCTGCTTGCTTTTCCTGCATGCGTCTTTTAGGCTGTCTGGCGTCATATTCAGTCCAGTCGCGTTTCCATACTTTTTTATTGCCAATTAGGCGCCAGCCTGATGTGAAATTTGGCATACGGTGTTCTTCTGAGTCCGATTCTGGAGGTGGCAATGAAAGGCTAAGTTCTTCAGCCAGACTGGGATGATTGTCTGTTTTTGGTTGGAGTGAATTAGATTCTTTGAGCGCTTATAATTCAGTAATTAGTTCCTGCGCCGTTGTACTGCAGTTTGTTTTCTTATTTTGTATGGCTTCTAATTTGTGTTCCATATCGCAATTTTTGATTCTATATGAGTTAATGCATTTTCCAGAAGCTGTTGTATATTCTTTGTATACTGCCGATTTTCTTTGCTAATGTCCGATATGTCCGATATGGAGTCATGGCCAAGTTCGCCGAACAGCGTCGAAATGCGATTTATGGTTTTTGCCGACGCATTGTTGATGTTGATATTTACATTTTTAATTTCCGTCTTCAGTTCAGAAAGCAATGTATTCATACTGTCCAGTGTGTCGTGCGTTACAGTCAGTTTAGGAAATTGACTGATTACTGAATGATTTAATTTAATTTGTGATTCAATACTTGCTGTTAACATTTTCTGGTGCTGGATGAGCTTCTTCAGTTGAAGTTGGTCCATGAATTGTTCCTGGCATTCTCTGCATAAAGGCAGCATGAATGAACGCAGTAGTTCTTCTTGGTTTCTACGGGTTCCTACGCAGGCAGCGTGGAAGTGTCTTTTGCATATTCCTTCGCATTTCCACAGGAAGCGGTTGTCGGTCGAAGTACAGTTGGTTATTCCACACTTTTCCATAGTACTGATTAAAAATTGTTACGCGGCGAGTACGAATTGTCGAGAAAAGGTTAAATACACGCGGCACGCTATGTTTAAAGAAGGTTATTATACAAAGTCAATGTACCTAAAATGTTTCTCCGTAGGGTCATAGTGTCAGCCCTCTAGTTTCAAAATATGAATACCCGAAAATATTTCATCGGTGAAAATTTGTTTTTCCCTCGATTTCACATTTCATATTTAACAAAATTACACAGTCTGATTTTTAAGAAAATCTAGAAACAAGGTATCCAAAATCTGAATACATTTTTTCCGCTTAAAATTTCTGAAATTTTCGTGTAAAAACATCCTTTCTACGTTATTCCAGCTTAAAATGAGATCAAAAACACTTAATTTAGTTATGTTTATTCTTCATCTTTTACGGCTCAATATTGAAAACCAAGTCTTCCGATACGCATAAATGTTATTTAGTGTGCGTAGCAACTGGCATGGTGATAAAACGATTTGAAGATTTCTAATCATCAAAGTAAGCAAGTATTTGTATTATTACATTTAAAATGGTTATTTATAATGTGGTGAATAGTAAGTCCTTTTCAGATATGTAGCTTGTAATTAAAAACATTATTTACTCAACTAGATCAGTTTTATCCTTCATTACATTTAAAAAACCTTTACAGTTTTTGTGCGAAATTTATTTTGTGCGACTTTTTGTATGCGGTTTTTTTTTATTTGTGCGACTGTTTTTGTGCGATTTTCTTTGTGCGGTATATGAAAAAGGACCACATCCGATACGATTTTTTTCGATCCTTGAAATGATTTTAAACGCATAACATGAGCATTGCGTCAGCAATTTGCTATTTGAGCCAGTTTTACGCAGGAAAAACCCTGTATTGTTAGCCCACGAAGTACAGCGGTTGGAAAAATTATTATGTTTAAAAAAGTTACGTTAATCAATTAGATGTTTTAAAATATGTTCTCATAGATGTTCAGAATCAGAATCATCAAGTTTCGAGTTTGTTTTTAAATGAGATTTTTTTATGTGGTCCCTATCCACCGCATAAAAAAATGATGTTTTCATAATGTTGCAGAAACATTGTTTAATTGTGAAGTTTCAAATGATTTTTTTGTGCGGTTTCTATCCCTCACACAAAAACAGGTTTGACTGTAATAGTAATAGCTCAAACATAAAATGATAGAAGCTGAAATATTTGATACAGCAAAAAAAAATTAGAATGTGACTAATGTCGTATGCTGAAATAGCAGCACATATTTTAGCTTTGTAGTTCAAATGGTTTTCTTGCTTTTTATAAATTTCCTTGTGAAAAGCTTCGATCGTTTGCTCTGAATATTTCGCAAGGCCTTCATGTCATGGTTCATGGCTCATGAAATTTCGGGATGTGAAATTTTGGTGTCCGTCATATGTTTGAAGGACAAACCTAACGAGAATTTATAAATAAACAAAATTCAAGACAGTTAATTATCATGAAGTTACCTTTAGAAAACCTGTACCCCATATTGTAGCAACTGCCACACAACACTTTTAAATAGATGATATAATTTTAGTATAATTTGTTGAAAAGTCTTTGTATGACATGTTTCAGACTTTGATCAACGCGTTCAAGTTGTTTGGCCGTTTTGAAGCACAGAATGCCTACTTTTTCGCGATTTTCTTCATGAAATGCATTTTGAGTATTGCTATTCAACTGAGTGAAAGGCCTAATATGAAGTTGATTTTTTTTTTTTTCAAATTGTTTTATCACCATGACAATTGCTACGCAGACTAAATAACATTTATGCGCATCGGAAGACTTAGTTTTCAATATTGAGCCGAAAAAGATGAAGAATAAACATAACTAAATGAAATGTTTTGATCTCATTTTAAACTGGATTAACTTAGAAAGGATGTTTTTTCACGAAAATTTCAGTAATTTTAAGCGGAAAAAAATATTGTATTCAGATTTTGGATACCATGTTCCTAGATTTTTTTAAAAATCAGAATGTGTAATTTTGTTAAATATAAAATGAAAAAACGAGGAAAAAACAAATTTTCACCGATGAAATATTTTCGGGTGTTCATATTTTGAAACTAGAGGGCTAAAACTCATAGTATGGGTCGAATGCATGCAACCTAAGGCATACGTAAACAACGATTCTGCAATCGTTCCAGCTCAATTAAATGGGTGTTTGCAGCGGCGCGGAAGCGAAAACACCCGTACTCAAGCACCGATAGTATCGTTGTTTGGTAAAGCCTTATCAGGTCTCCTGGGTTGGCTCCCCACCATGATCCAGTTATCGTCCGGAGAAAATTCTCTCTTTGTTGGCATTTTTTTATCAGATACCTAATATGACAGCCCCAGGGGCCTTTCGAGTCGAACCAGACGCCGAGATATTTATATACCAAAACCTGAGAGATCGTTTCACTCATCATCTATAAGCGGAGCTGAGCTGGCTCGTGCTTTCTACAAAAAACTACTATCTCAGTTTTCTCCGCAGAGAATTCGATACCTAGCTGTAAAGCCCAAGCAGACAAATTATCCAAGGAATCCTGCAGCGGTCCTTGCAGATCGGCAACTCTAGCTCCTATGATAGAAACCACACTGTCATCTGCAAGTTATCTTATCGTGCATGAATTTGCCAGACAATCATCGATGTCATTCACATAAAAAATGTAAAGAAGGGGGCTCAAGCATGAGTCCTGGGGAAGACCCATGTAGCTAATGCGAAAAGTTGCCAAATCGCCATGCTTAAAATGTATGTGCTTTTCGGACAACAAATTGTGCAAAAAAGATTAAGATAGGCAAATGATCGCTACCGTGGCGATCGAGAATTACCTTCCATGTGCCATCCAACCGTATTTATGTCGAACATATAGATAAATCTAAATCACGACATCGTGGCTCAGCAGAACGAATCCATATATTCGACGTTTATCAGACGACCATTGAACAACAAAACAACTGATTGGAAATTCCATGCTAGTTTTAAGTTAGACTTAATTTCAGCCCGTAGTCGGCAGCGAGGATAAAAAATTTGCTTTAGTTTTTAAGTCATCAGATATAATTGGCGCCGTTAAACAATAAATTGTATTTGTGCCGTGTCAAATAAATGTTGTGTGAAGAAAAAAAATATATCTAAAGCACTTGGTTGCGCTGGAGGTTTTGGTACACGTGTCATATCCCCATTGTTTAAAATTGTCTTATCGTAGTCGTCACAGATATTATACCGTGCTGGATCGGAACCCGTAAAATATCGAAATCCGTACACCTTGATGTTTTTCTTCAGTTTTAAGCATTATAAAAATGAAAATTCATATGATAGTTACATGTACATGACTGTTGAGCTGTTGACCTTCTGTTAAATTAAACTATGCGCCAGTAGGCCATGAAATAAAAATATTAAAAAGGAAAAATAAATCGTGTATCGGTTTCAGTTGACATTTCGTTGTATCGTTAGAGAATTTACTAAGGAAACGTTCTTCAGATAAAAACGTTTTTCAAGTGGGATATAAGTGTTTTAATCTGTGAATCTTTTTGAAATTGATGGAAAAGGTAAGTCTTTGTCATTTTCGAGCTGTATATTGTCTGGTAAATAGTGTAAATTGTATTTATTCAACAAAAACTGTGCCGTACGGATTGTGATCCTTGTTAATTGCTTGAATCGCAATCCGTACAGCGTGTGTATCATGCCTATGTTGTTGAACTTTCTTCTTGTTTTTAGCTTATAGTGGAAGAAAACAAGTATAAATATACGGCAATCAATTTCGGAAGAGCTGTGACTGAGGTGCGCAAGGTAAAGTCGTACCGGGAAGCTTCGAAAGGTTCCGGCATTCCGTTTACTACGACAAGGCGTACCGCAACGAAACGCTACGAAAATTGCACTATTTGCTGACAAAAAAATAGAAAACCGTGTGGAACTTTTGGAACCAATTAATCCTCAAAATATATATTTAGATTTAAAGACAAATTATAAATACAGGATGTACATTTTTGTACTTCTATAACTATACGAATTTTAATTCATTGCTGTATGGACTTAGATTCAGTCTATATCGCGTGTGTGCGGATTTCGATTCAAAAGTGTACGGGTTTTGATTCAGACAAAAAACTGTGTACGAATTTCGATTCAAAACATGTTCTATTTAAACATATTTTTTTCGAGTTTCGAAGTGATTTTAATCATTTTGCTTGAAAACAGTGATAAAATATAACTAGATCTATAAGTAAACATGTCAGTTTAAAGCAATATGTGATTTCTTGATTTTCTATTGACCGTCGAAGATTATCATGTGCTTAGGTGTACGGATTTCGATCCAGCACGGTAGATCAAAGCTGAGCGATTATCATTTGAAGGGGAGCCCCAGCTCACTCATAGCGTATATACATATACTTTTTACAATATTAATGTATGACATTTTACCAGCTGTAAGGACATCGTGGTTTGCGTAGACAAAGCGAAGACATTAAAAAATAGGTGAAAAATGTGAATCCGCAATTGGCATTTTTGCCTTTCTTGCAAAACCGAAGATATAAAGGTGCTCCAAAGGGTCGAATGGCATATATCACTCGACTCAGCTCGACGAGCTGAGCATTTTCTGTATGTGTGTGTGTGAATGTGTGTGTGTGTGTATGTGCAGATTTTAATTCTCACTCACTTTTCTCAGAGATGGCTGGACCGATTTTCAAAAAAATTAATTGCAAATGAAAGGTCTTGCCGTCCCATAAGACCCTACTCAATTTCATTGTGATCGGATTTTTAGTTTAGAGGTTATGTATCAAAATGCAAAAATCATGAAACATCATTATATTAGAAACTACACCACCGATTTGAACAAAATTAGTTTCAAATAAACGGGTTGAACCTGAAATACCCTTAAATTTTGAATTTTATAAAGATTGGATTTGTGGTTCAAAAGTTATGAAAAGAAAAGTGTTCTGAAGACTGTTTAATCTCACTCATGTTTCTCAGAGATGGCTTGACCAATTTCCATAAAATCAGTGTCAAATGGAAGGTCTAGTTGCCGCATAAGACCCTATTGATTTGTTTTGCAATCGGACTATTACTTTGTCTGTTATGTTTAAAAATGTGAAATCCAGCTATGAAAAGGAACATATTCCGAAGACTACTTGAGCTCACTTACTTTTCTCAGAGATGCCTGACCCGATTTCTACAAAATTGGTGTCAAATGAAAGTCTAGCTGCCTCATAACACCCTATTGAATTTTACTCTAATCGAACTGTAACTTCGTCTGTAATGTACCGAAATGTGAAAATCACGAAACTTCATTATCTCAGAAACTACACAACCGACTTGATCAATATTATTATCAGATGAGCGGGCTAGTTAAGGGTTAACTGATGAAATCTGATTGAACACTTGGTTTCAAAGTTTGGCTGCCTCATACGTTCCCATCTCATTTGATTATAATCGAACTTAAGCAACCGTTATGTATGAAATTGTTAATAAAATAACGAAAGTCTATAATCTCAAAGATTACATGACTTATTTGAACATAACTAGTGTCATACGAGCGAGTCATCTCTCAAACTTACAAATAACAAACTTCATAACAATTTGATATATGGCTCAAAAGTTATGGAAAGAGAAGAAATTCAAGGACTATTTAAAACTATACCTGCTTTGATCGATATATGTGGCCTCAACATAATTTAAATGTGTAAGCGGGGGCCTAGTGTGGTTGGTAACGTCTCCTCCAACCACGCTCGACGCCTGGGTTCGAATCCCACCGCAGACATAGGTGTCGATGGTTGTGAGGTGGCGTGATCCACTCACAACCAACCCAACTGGTCTAGATTCAATCCTAGCCGACACCGGGAGATTTTCTGAGGCGAAAAATCTCTGGGATCACGCCTTCCATCGCATGAGGAAGTTAAGCCGTTGGCGCCGGTCCGTTAATAAACGGGTCGTGAGTTAGGGTCCTGGGTGTGGAGTCACCTCCCTGGGCGTCGGTGATTGGCCACAACAGTGGCGGAACTAGACCGACGGAAAATGAGCGAGAATAAAAAAAAAATAATTTAAATGTGGTATCGTACTATTTGAACGTTCCAAACTCATTGATTCGTTGCGATGTGTTTAAAGTCTTCAAATGCACGACGAATCGGCCATAGGATATGATCAAAATCAAATAACAAATCGTTTAAAATGCTCCTTGGTATCAAAAAATGCTACCCATTCTTCCGAATTCCTCTCCCAGCAATTGATGCAATAGAAATTGTTGCTTGCCATATAACAATTGCTGGGGAGGGCCTCACTGTCGCATCAGTCTACATTCCGCATAGAGCGGTTATTAACCGGTTGCAGCTGTCGCAAATAACGGAACTTCTTCCGACTCCACGCCTCATCCTGGGAGATTTCAATTCTCACGGTACGGCGTGGGGCGCATCCAGGGATGATAGCCGCGCTGTTCTTATTGAAAGCTTTCTCGATGACTTCGATATGACCTTATTGAACATACCTGGGTAAGCTACGAGAATTGCAAGGCCTCCAATACGAGAGAGCACATTAGACTTGTCGATGTGTTCCTCCTCAATGGCTTTGGACTGCAAGTGGGAGATTATTCATGATCCCCACGGTAGCGACCATTTGCCAATCAGTATTTCGATTATGAGCAGGCTCCATTCTGCTACCACAGTCGAAGTAGAGTATGATCTTACCCGGAATATTGATTGGGAAAAATTCTCGTACACAATATCCCAGGGTCTCGAAATAACGGATGAGCTTTCTCCATCCGACGAATACAACTTCCTTGCAACATTAGTGCTAGATAGCGCGTTGCAATCTCAGAAGAGACCTGCCCCTGAGAACAAGCTGAAAATTCGTCCCAACAAGCAATGGTGGGACAAAGAATGCACCGAGATGAAAAAAGCTCTAAAAGCATCATACATAGCATTCAGGGATGGTGGTTCAATTGAGCTTTATGATCAGTTTAGGGAGCTGGAAATAAAACAGTCTAAGCTGCACAAACTGAAAAAAAGATCATACTGGCAAAGTTTCATAAGCACGTTACCCAGAGATGCTTCTATGAGCTATCTCTGGAATACAGCTCGAAAAATGCGCAATAGGTCCGACAGTAATGAGGCAAATGAATACTCTGAACGTTGGATCTATGATTTCGCAAAAAAGGTATGCCCAGACGCTGTCCCATCACAGCAAAAATTCAGCGATACAACGGCTTTTGAAGAACCAGAATTTACCATGTTGGAGTTTTCAATTGCCCTCGCGTCTTGCAAGAACAAGGCTCCAGGACCGGACAGGATCAAATTTAATTTGATGAAAAACCTGCCGGACTCGGCCAAGATACGATTTCTTAAACTGTTTAATAAGCTTATCAGGAACAATATGATCCCGAAAGCTTGGAGACAGGTTAAGATTATCGCAATCAAAAAGCCAGATAAACCTGCCGCAGATCACCGCTCGTATAGGCCGATTGCGATGCTCTCATGCATACGCAAATTGCTTGAAAAAATGATCCTTCGTAGACTTGACAACTGGGCAGAGTCAACTAACCAACTATCAGAGACCCAGTTCGGCTTTCGTAGGGGCAAGGGCCCTAACGATTGCCTGGCATTGCTAGCCACAGAAGCGGAAATGGCTCTTGGTAGCAAACAACAAATGACCTCGGTTTTCCTGGATATCACAGGCGCATTTGATTCAGTTTCAATCGAAATTCTCTCCGAGAAACTGCATCAAAGAGGATTCTCCCCTATATTGACAAATTTTTTGATCAACCTGCTGTCTGAAAAGCATTTACTTTTCAACCACGGTTCTTCAACAATAACACGAACAAGCTACATGGGTCTCCCCCAAGGCTCTTGTCTGAGTCCGCTGTTGTACAACTTCTACATCAGTGACATCGACACATGCTTGACGGACGGCTGCACGATGCGCCAGTTAGCTGACGACTGTGTAGTTTCAGTCACGGCGTCTCTAGCCTCAGACATGAAGAACAGCCTGCAAAACACGCTCGACAATCTGACCGTTTGGGCCAGTTGTCTTGGAATCGAGTTCTCGCTTGAAAAAACGGAGATGGTAGTCTTTTCAAAAAAGCGACCACCACCTCGTTTTGAGCTAGTTCTGTCCGGAAGACCCATCACTCAGTCACCTAGCTTCAAATATCTCGGAGTATGGTATGACTCTAAGTGCACATGGGAAAAACATGTCAATTACCTGAAGCAAAGATGCCAACCAAGGATCAATTTTCTTCGAATGGTAACAGGAACATCATGGGGAGCCCATCCAGAGGATTTGATACGACTCTATCAAACCACGATTCTGCCCGTAATAGAATACGGCAGCATATGCTTCAGAGGTGTCGCAGCTTCACACATGCTGAAACTCGAGAGGATACAATACCGTTGTTTGCGTATCGCTCTAGGCTGCATGCAGTCGACACATACCATGTCCCTAGAGGTCATAGCTGGAATACTACCACTCAAAGAGAGGCTGTTTGAGTTGGCTTTTCGTTTCCTCATTAGATCGGAAATAGCAAATCCAATGCTTATTGCGAACTATGAGAAATGTTTGGAAGTTGTTCAGAAACCCTCTATGTCAGTATACCAGCGGTTCATGTCCATGGAGATAAACCCTTCGGTTGTTGCTCCATCCCATGAGATTTCAACATCGCTCAACAATTCTTCTGTTGTATTTGATTTGACGATGAAACAAGAAATCCATGGAATTCCCGATCACCTCAAACCAACAGTTGTGCCATCAATATTTTCGGCAAAATTTGGCCACCTCCCAAAACAGAATTCCTTTTTCACGGACGGATCTGTGATGGATGGACAATCCGGACATGGCGTTTTCAACACAGATCATCGCATATCTCGCAAACTGGCACAGCCCTGCTCCATATACGTAGCTGAATTAGCTGCCATACACAATTCGCTGCGAACTATCGAGCTCAAGACACCAGACAATTACTTCATCTTCTCGGACAGCCTCAGTTCTATCGAAGCTCTCCGATCGATTAAACCGGTCAAGCACCCGTCCTATTTCCTTCCGGAAATTAGACGGATATTAGAAGTGCTGGTTGATCGGTCTTTCATTATCTGCTTTGTGTGGGTCCCCTCTCATTGCTCAATCTCAGGCAATGAAGAAGCTGATTTATTAGCAAAAAGGGGTGCCATAGAAGGAGAGATATTTGATAGACCGATCACCTATACCGAGTATTTTCATCTGCCCCGACAACTGGCTCTGGAAAACTGGCAGGAAAAATGGGATAAAGACGACCTTGGGCGATGGATGCACTCGATCTCGCCCAAAGTGTCTACAAAAGCTTGGTTCAAAGGGTTAGATTTAACTCGTGATTTCATTCGAGTTATTTCGCGCCTAATGTCCAATCACCATGTTGCAAACGCACACCTCTATCGAATAAACTTAGTCGATAGTAATCTGTGCGAATGTGGAGGGTACGAAGATATTGACCACATAGTCTTCGTATGCCCTAAGTACCACAGAGCAAGGGCCAAGCTTATAGATTCTCTCCGGAAACAGAAAGTGACGTTTACAATGCAAGTACGGGATGTGCTTGCTAGCCGCAACCCCGCGCTTGTAATACCCATTTACGACTTTTTAAGAGATATCAAGTATCGAATTTGATTATCTCTATGCTTTCTCTCCTAATTTCTCCCAACACAACAATCTTAAAAAGTTTCACACTAATTCTGTTTTTTTTTCCTTCTTTCTTTCGTTCATCTATTTTATAGAAACATGAATCATCGCTTCTTTTTGAGAGACATGATCCACCGAACTTAGATATAAGTTTTGATTTCAAAGAGATAAGGAACCATCACCCTCAACGAATAGTAGTAAGGATTAGTATTTAGTTATAAAGAAAAACTTTGATGTTAATGTTAGTCGTAGGCTTAAATGACATGTATTTTTAAATTGTATTTTTGAAAGAGAAAAGATGAGAGGGTTTTTATGCCTGTTTGAAGAGGAGCAGTCGGGATACAGGCTCTACTCAAGCTGGCTTTTCCCTACTCCAAAAGATATTCGGCCCCGTTATGCTTCGCGGTTGGGCCTAAATAAATATTAGAGTTTAAAAAAAAAATCGTTTAAAATGATTGGTTTTATCGAAATAGCAACATCCTCGACTTTTGCTTGTACATCGCCTCAACCGTAGGTATTTAGTTATTTTGGTTGTTTTCCAGAAACTAAACTGGTCGTCTTTAAATACAAACTGGTGTCCAGGGTCCGTGTTTGGTTGCTATGCATCATCTTGATTACGGAAATATCCATATTGAGCATTATTCGGTCATTTTCGACTGTTTTCTAGAAGCTGCCATTTAGCAATTTAAAATGGTGCCTGAGGTCAACTGTTAGCTCATTGCATCATTCTGGTTCCAGAGATACTCATATTGGATAGTATTTGTTTATTTTAGGCTGTTTCCACAAACCGGTACTCGGCATCTTGGATTTCAAAATGGTATTTAAGATAATTTATGGCATCTGACCGTCATTCTGGTTGAAGAAAACCCCATATTGGGTGTTATTCGATCATTTTCAGGTGTTTTCCTAGAACCGGCTGCCGCTGTGTATCATTCTAGATCCGTAGATACTCATGTTAGACGGAAATCGGCCGTTTTTGGCTGTTTTCCAGAAACCTGAAGTTGCCATCCTACAATTCATAATGGTGTCCGAAGTCAATTTTCAGCTTCTTGCAACATTCTGGCTCCGGAGATACTCATATTGGGTGGTATTTGGTCACTTTGGGCTGTTTTTCAGAAACCGAAAGTCGTCATTTGTGACTTTAAAATTACCTGTGAAATCAATTTCTGTCATCTGGGCGTAACACTAATTCCGAAAACATCCATATTGAATGGTGTTTGGTCATTTCCGGCTGTTTGCCAGATACCGGAAGTCACAATCTTAAAATTCAAGATTGTGCCTGTGATCAATTTTTAGCTTTTGTCCATCTTTCTGGTTCCGGAGATACTTATATTTAATGGGAATCGTCTATTTCAGGCCGGAAGTTGCCATCTAAAAATTCAAAATGTTTTCTGAAGTCAATTTGTGGCTTCAGTGCATCATTACGGATCCAGAAATACCCATATTGGGTGGTATTTGGTCGTTTGCCGCTGTTTTTCCGAAACCGGAAGTCGCCATTTTAGATTTCATAATGGTATTTGAAGACAATTTCGATCGATTCTAACTCCTGTGTATCATTCTAGATCCGGATATTATTATATTGGTTGGAAATCGGCCATTTTGGCTGTTTTCCATAAACCGGAAGTTGCCATCTTACAATCCAAAATTTTGCCTGAGGTCAATTATGTAACAAATTTGTTACCACTAAAAACATTCACCTGTCAAATATGGTTCCATTTAGTTGGTTAGTTCTCGAGATGTGCAGAAATTTGTGTTTCATTTGTATGGAACCCCTCCCTTCCAGAAAAGGGAGGGGCGTCCAACTATTATTGACATATTTGTTACCCCTTAAAACATCCACATGCCAATTTCGGTTTCATTTGCTTGGTTTGTTCTTGAGTTGTGCAGAAATTTATGTGTCATTTGTGTGGGACCCCTCCCTTCCAGAAGAGGGAGGGGTCTCAAACTATCATAGGAGCCTTTATCGGCACCAAAAACCCCTTAGTACAAATTTTCACTTCGATCGGTTCGGTAGTTTTCGAGTCTATATGGATCAGACAGACAGACAGACCGGCTTGAGCTTTTATATGTATAGATTACAACATCAATATTTTAGAACCTAAAAAGTGAATATAAATTTATTGGATTGAAGCGTTCATGTAAATCTATTTAAACAAATAAAAGTTTGAATGAGAAAGGCTGGGTCTGACCGCTAGGTGGAATAATTTAGGATTTTTTTTGTATTGGGAGCGTGAAGGCATTAAAAAAAAGACCTGTCATCTCTGATGCTTACCCACTGTATATTACCTTTCAATTCTTTTAACGTGTCATTTCAGTCAAAACCTGGCCAAAGTACGAAAAAAATAAGTGTTCCTCGTGCTATTGATCCCTTTTGCATTCTTTGATACTTACTACATTGTAAGCAGGCCATCTTGAAATTATCTGAGTTGTTTACAAACGACAGTAACCACCATAACCTTGGTATTAGTTAGAGACGAAAAATATAAACTTCCACTTATGTTATTATAACTTTAACTTTAACTAATTCTTAAGCGTGAATTTAATATGGGCGGTAAAAACAAATGTATGTTAAATAAATTTATGTCGGCAATATGTTGTAAAGGTTGAAATATCTTCTTTAGAGCAAGGCCTTGCCATACACGTGTTTTTCAGTTTCTTTTCATTAATAAATGTTTTACAAATAAGGATTTTTGTTTGGGCTCCCAGCAAAAATTTACCCACCATTGGAGAGGTTTTGTGTCCCTGAATAAGTACCAGAAAGAAAATCTGCCTCATGCTCACCCATTTGTGATTGCGATCAATGCGAAGTTGGACCGTGCAGATTTGCTGATTTTATTATTGCGCATTTATCATGCTTTCGTTGGTAACAGTTTGATTAGTTTCTTCAGATTGTGTGATAACTTGCCAAGAAATACCCTATTCGGGTTGATTGCGCAATGCTATGAACATTCAATTCATAAAAAGTTTTTGTTTCTGAGGAAAAACCCTCAAATGTTACCACAAAAAACCAAAACATTGACCGAGTGGTGCAAGTCTTACAAAAAAAACCTAAATGTCCTTCAAGAAGCACTCGATCTTAAGACGCCAACGGAGTCGCTTTAAAAGATAGTTTAATTAAAATTGACAGTTTCGAAATAAACAACAAAATTGGTATAGCTTAACCATAAACTTGTAAATTTGGTCGAAAGCTTCACAAATGCTAAGAGGAAATGTAAAATTAGAGGAGCTGAGTTACGCAGTTCCTATGACTCAATGATCTACTACAGCGGTTCTCAACCTGGGGTACGCGTATCCCTGGGGGTACGCGAAAAAAAAATCAGTAATGGCGGCAACTTTTTAAAAAACTTCATTCGTTAGTCATTCTTGCTCTTAAACCTGACTGTAGCTATCAAATAAACAATAGTTTAGGTTGAAACTTGAACTAGACTACCACAAAATGATCTACCACTACTCTTTTACACTCTGCGGCAGGGCTAGTAGCGAACTTGGAGCAAAATAATAGTGACTTTAGTGACTTTTTTCATTAAAATAGTGACCAAATAGAGACTAAATAGTGACCAAATAGTAACCAAAAATATACAAGAGGGTTTTGAAATTTATTGTTGAACCATAAATAAATTGAATTTTATCTGAAATTTATGTCTTTAGAACATAAAATCTGTATCATAATTTCACATTGAAATGGTTGTAATAACACCTTGTTCAATATATTCAAATACAAGTTTTCGAGTTATAAGTGTTAATGAAAGTACGTGAACGAATGTATGCACTCTCGAATACGCATTGGTGTGTTGGTGGTCTGTCAATTGTATTTAGTTCTTGATGTGCGATGTAACAAATCCGGAAAGTCGTAGTGAAACGATTTTTGGTCAGTGACTGCCCTTGCACAATATTCAAACATCTCAAATCATGTGAAGCTAGGCGAGATTTCATTTATTAAACCATCGAAAAATACAAGGAAACATTCTCTTTGGCTATCGTTGAAAATTCTGTCGGCCACGATCAGCAAGGATGCCGCAAGTCCTAAAATTGTGACTGTTATGAAGAAGCGTGTCCGGTGAAATGATAACGTTCAGTTTGTAATTCCCACCCATCTGAGTAGGTATATCTATTGAATCGGTCCACAATATTTTGGCCGATTCTTTTAGAAAAAGAGGCTCGATAGAGTGAAAATGATACTTTCACAACTCGCTGTTCGCGAGTTCATTGTTTCTGATGAGAAACTATTTGGCCTGGAGTGTTGCTGGTTACACAAAACAATCGAATGTGGGCAGCAGCAATAGACAACATTTCAGAGTTCTAAAGGAGTGTTCCTCAATTGCAGAGTACAGCTTTAGTGATGGTCTCGGGAGCAATATGCAAGCGAGTAAACTTCCTCTGATTTTCATTTACAAAGACGCCGAATTTAATGCTGTTTATTATAAAACGGTAGTTTTGGAAAAAAAAAACGTTACCCCGTGTTTTGGAAAACTCTTCAGAGCTATTTACTATATGTTCTAGCAAGACGGTGCATCAGCGCATACTGCGAACTTGACTCAAGGTTGGTATAGGGACAATTCGAGGGACTTTTTGTATAGAAACAAATTGCCGTTAAGTTCACCTGATCTCAACTCAATAAACTTTTTTTTACAAAATCGGGCGGTTATCCAGAAAATCTGGGAATCCGAGCCACCTGTGACAGCTTCGAAAAGCGTTTGAAGTTGGTTAAGCTAACTAAGGGAGGGGTTTTTCAAAATATATTAAAAAACCTAAATTAATCCACCTAGCGGTCAGACCCAGCCTTTCTCATTCAAACTTATTATTTGTAAAGATAGATTTACATGAACGCTTCAATCCAATAAATGTGTATTCACTTTTTGGGTTCTAAAATAATGATGTTGTAATTGAAGTATAAAATATGAAATTTGAAGTAATGTAAATGCTCAAGCAATAGCGAAATAAAAGAAATGACTCTTAATTTAGAACAATTCAATCACGAGCGATACCTGGAACATTCAAATGCTACGATACGACATTTAAATTATATTGAGGCCACATATATTGATCAAAGCAGGTATAGTTTTAAATAGCCTTTGAATTTCGTTTCTTTCCATAACTTTAAAAACCACATATCAAATTGTTATGAAGAATGTTATTTGTAAGTTTGAGAGATGACTCGTTCGTATGACACTAGTTATGTTCAAATAAGTCGTGTAATCTTTGAGATAATAGACTTTCGTTGTTTTATTAACAATTTAATACATAACGGTTGCTTAGTTCGATTATGATCAAATGAAATGGGAACGTATAGGGCAGCCAAACTTTGAAACCACGTGTTTAATCATAATTCATCAGTTAACCCTTAACTAGCCCGTTCATCTGATAATACTATTGATCAAATCGGTTGTGTACTTTCCGAGATCATGAAGTTTCGTGATTTTCACATTTCGGTACTTTAAAGACGAAGATACAGTTCGATTACAGTTAAATTCAATAGGGTGTTGAGAGTCAGCTAGACCTTTCATTTGACACTAATTTCGTGAAAATCGGTTCAGCCATCTCTGAGAAAAGTGAGTGAGATCAACCAGTCTTCAGAACACGTTTCTTTTCATAACTTTTGAACCACATGTTCAATCTATATAAAATTCAAAAGTTAAGGGTTTTTAAGATAGCCCGTTCATTTGATACCAATTTTATTGAAATCGGTTATATGGTTTCTGAGATATTGATGTTTCGTGATTTTTACATTTTTAAACATAACCTCTAAAATAAAAATCCGATTACAATGAAATTAGTGTAATTATGTAATTAGTGCAATAGTGTATTATGGGGCAACTATAACTTTCATTTGCATATAATTTCATTAAAATCGGTCCAGCCATCTCTGAGAAAAGTGAGTGAAAATAAAAATCTGCACACACACACACACACATACAGAAAATGCTCAGCTCATTGAACTGAGTCGAGTGATATATGCCATTCGGCCCTTTGAAGCACTTTCATATCTTCGGTTTCGGTATTTGGTTTTTTGATTGCTATACCTTTCTAGAAGAAAGGTAAAAAGTTAAAAAAATTATTAATTAGGAGTAAAATATTCGTGCTGAGGAAATAGCGAAATAAAAGAAACGACTTTGAATTTCGTACACTTAAATCACGAGCAATACCGGGAACGTACGAATAGCACAATACCAAATTTCAATTTTGTTGAGACCATATGTTTTGATAAAAGCAGTAACCGTTTTAAATAGTCTTCGAATTTCGTTTCTTTTCATAACTTTTGAACCAAATATCAAATTGCTATGAAATTTCTTACTTGTGAGTTTGAGAGACAACCCGTTCAAATGACACTAGATATGTTCAAATAAGTCGTGTGATCTTTGAGATAATAAACTTTCGTTGTTTTTATAATTTAATACATAACGGTTGGAATAAAAATACGATTAAAGTCAAATAAAACGGGAACCTATAGGAAAGCCAAACTTTTCATGTGACACTAAGATTGTTGAATTTAGTCCAGCCATTTTTGGGAAAACTAGTGAATTTGAAAAGTCACCGGAACATGTTTTTTTTTCACAATTTTTGAACCACGTGTTTAATCACTATAAAATTCATCAATTAACCTTTATCTAGCCTGTTCATTTGATACCAATATTGTTCAAATCGGTTGTGTACTTTCTGAGATAATGAAGTTTCGTGATTTTCATATTTTGATACATTACAGACAGAGTAACAGACCGATTACATTGAAATTCAATAGGGTGTTATGAGGCAGCTAGACCTTTCATTTGACACTAATTTCGTGGAAATCGGTTCAGCCATCTCTGAGAAAAGTGAGTGAGTTTAAGTAGTCTTCGGAATATGTTTCTTTTCATTGCTGGATTTCACATTTTTAAACATAACAGGCAAAGTAATAGTCCGATTGCAGAAATCAATAGGATCTTATGGGGTAATTAGACCTTCCAAATGACACAGATTTTGTGAAAATCGGTTCAGCCATCTCTGAGAAACATGAGTGAGGTTAAACACTCTCCAGAGCACGTTTCTTTGAATAACTTCTGAACCACACGTTCAATCTTCATGAAACTCAAAAATTAAGGGTTTTTTAAGTAGCTCGTTCATTTAAAACCAATCCTGTTGAAATCGGTTGTGTAGTTTCTGAGATAATGATGTTTCGTGATTTTCACATTTTTAAACAAAACCTCTAAACTAAAAATCCGATTGCAATGAAATTCAATAGGGTCTTATGGGGCAACTAGACCTCTCATTTGCAATTAATTTCATGAAGATCGGTCCAGCCATCTCTGAGAAAATCGAGTGAGATTGGGAGAGCGTTACACACACACACATACACACACATACGCACACACACATACTGAAAATGCTCAGCTCGTCAAACTAAGTCGATTAAAATACGAGATTCGACCCTTTGGAGCACTTTTATACCTTTGGTTTTTCCAGTGATTGCTATACCTTCCTGGAGAAAGGCAAAAAGCATTGTTCATTCCGAAAATCTGCAAAAACAATACTAAGCCTGTTTGTCCCATCTATGATTTTTCACGCATATTTAACCCACTTGACATTTTCTAATCAAAATCATCCCACTAAAGACTCGTTTGTTGGATCTGGAGCATGGGACAAATATGCGTAGAACGGGTAATCATTATGGAATTTCGAAATGGTATCTGGTAAACACCGGAAGGTTCGGATGATTGAAAGCAAAATCCTACGAATTGAGACCTCAACACGGCTATGCACAATATAAGCTTGAAATTTTTGAATCCACTTCAACCAGGAGGAACCGTTGATTTGAGACACTGGTTTAAGATGCAAGTAGCTTGTAGAATAAACCTTTACATTCCTTTGCTTAGACAATTCGTTCGTAACTATTCTGCACTGTTCACTTCGATGAGAAATTTGAAAACATTCCCTGGCATGAAACTTCTATGATGGAAAAGTTAACAAAAATGCCTTACAAACCGAACTGTCCAAATATTCTGTAAATGAGAAGCAAACTTTCTAAAGTATGTTGCAATACAAAAATTGTTAATTTATACATTTAAAGCTAAAAAAGTGACTTGAGTGACCATTTTGTCGTAAAATAGTGACTTTAGTGACTTTTTAGTGTGAATAGTGACATTTTAGTGACTCAAAATGGCTCAAAATAGTGACAAAGTCACTAAAAAGTGACTTGCTACTAGCCCTGTCTGCGAGAACAAACCTAACCAGGGGGTACGATTAATTTGGAAAATATCGCCAAGGGGTACGTGGACAAAAAAAGGTTGAGAACCGCTGATCTACTAGAAGCACTGCGGTTTCCAGCATATCCATATCAGACCATATCAGACGATCCTTTATAAGCGAGTGATTTAAAAGACGCTTTAAAAGATGCAGAATCTATTATTGGCAGAAAAGCGTTCACCAGAACAAGCTCTTACTATATTTGTACACTTTTCGAATTTCAATGTACTAGCAGAGGAGAGTCACTGCAGAGGATGTATCACTGCTAGGTGATCTAACTTGACGAAAACTTGTTAATAAATTGTTTTTATGTCTAAATATAAAGCTTAATAGAGATAAAACCACTTTAAGACACATTTGCTATCTGAAAACTCATTAGAATAATTTTGGACAAGTTTTTGTTCTACGTACTCCTATGTGCTAAGCACACTAGTAAACGTGTATAACCGTATAAAGCTTCAAAAACCTTACTTTTTTGACAAAAAAAAGCAGTTTCAAACATATTTTATTCTATTTAAGAAACATCTTATCTCCATTTTTTATATATAATAAAAAACACGAGTTGCGTTTCCAAATGAAACCAGAAGATATTCCTTTTATTAGCCCCATTTAGAGATACCAACATTTAAAAAGGGTGTATTTCAAAGATTGAAACGTTAATAACTTTTCACCCGTTATAGATATCATATAAATTTAGCACACAAAAGTCTTTCAAAGGTCTAGAAGTCTTTTGAACATAACTTTACCGAGAAATTTGAATTTAAAATTGAAAAAAAACTGTTTTTCAGAGCCATCTTAAGCGAAATTGCTTCAATTCAGCCAGTTCATTAGCTACAAATAAGTAGTTTTTCTACAAAGTTGCTTAAAATAACATGATCTGCAATTTCACTGTAGATAAAATAATATTTTTCCGCACAGAAAAATTTTAGTTGTTTTATTCCGCTGATTTAAGGACCACCCTAATTTTCACTTCATTTTCAAAATAGACCTACTTATAACCCGAATGACCAAATTGGTTAAAAGGTCGTACAAATAAACAAGCCTACTTATAAGAAGCAACTTCTCTATAAAGAGCATGGCTCTAAAATCAAAAAAAAAACCGAAAACTCCATTTTTGCCTAAATGGTCGTTCTGTACCACTGCGAACTGTATAAATAGTTCAATTTTGAAAAAATGACGCTTGGTTTGACTATATGCATTAAAAAAATAAGTAATCGAAGGCCAAATCACATTCCTAGCTATTACATGTTTGGCACATTTTTCATTCTTACAAATCAGATGTTCTGATGAATTGCACCAAAATAATAGTTAACTATACTTAAAGTGTGGTTTCAATCTTCGAAATTGTATTTTGCTTTTTTCGTGATAAGATTTGAAGTGACAAAAATGTGCTTTTTTATTTTAAACAACAGTTAGTGTATACCAGGCATAACAATATCAAGAAGATTTAGGACGTATTCTTAAGTAAATGAAAACATCTAAATACCAGTGCGTGTATCACACGATAATTTGTGGCCATCTCAATAGTTAACAATAAAATTCATAATTAATTACGTCTTTTAACAAAACTTATGAGCTATAGCTATTTAAAAAAAATATGACTTACCCCTTTTATTAGGGAACACTAACAACATGTTATCAAACTTTCTACATACATATTAAGAGTATATAAATATATATATATATATATATATATATATATATATTTATATATATATATATATATATATATATATATATATATATATATATATATATATATATATATATATATATATATATATATATATATATATATATATATATATATCTTTTTGATCCAACAATTTTCTTTACCCGTATCCTGTTATCGACTGAACGATGCTTGGTATTTTCACTAATATTTGTAGCTGTTCACTGAATGTAAAAACTGAAGATCTATTCAACATGAAATTGATGTTTGTTTATTCTACCCTCATCTTCCGATTCTTTGTTATGATTGTAAACAAGTTCCTGTTGGTTTTGCTGGTAGCAAAAAAATTAAACGCTAAGCACTCCAGGTGGAAACTTGAATGTGGAAATCTTTTGCATCCTTTGGCTCTATACTCGTTTTTTCACAAACATTAGACGATATTGTATATGTATTGAGCTAGATGAGAGTATTTAGGTTCTATTTTCTTCAAATAGTTTGCTCAGAGACCAACCTATTCAACCTTTTATATTCGTATATGTAGTACTACCAGCTATTCAAGCAAAACAGTGATTAATAGCAAACCGTTGGATGAACTGTTTGAATAATCATGCTTTCTACATCACTGAAACAACACAGAAGGGAATATTTAAAGACACCTACATCGTAACAAGTAAAAGCACAAGATTATATTCATGTTCCAAACTACAAAAGTAGTATACAAATCGTTTAAAACATTTTGTTTTGATGTTTAAATAAAGCAAATTTCACGAATCGAGCAAAATTTAGTCACATTGGGCTTTTAAGCCTTAAAAATTTTCTAAAGTACTAGTGAGAATGCCTTCATCACCTTGAAATGATAACGTGTGTTTGAGCAAACTCTTTTCAAAAGTGGAACTTCCACTGTAGAAGCATAACCCTATTATGGTGGCGAACTGGGTACTTTCGAGAGATTTTGTGCAAGTTTTGTGGAGTCAACATAAGCATTGCGTTTATACACTAGAGCAGAGTCGCGCCAAATGACCTATGGTCAAATATCGACCATTTTTGATTTGAATGAAACTGTTCACACGTAGGGTGATTGATCGTGGTTCGCACTATGCAAAAACTGATCCTGGTTCGTGCTATTACCTAAATCATCGATAAATCATTGAATAGTCAAAAATTTTGAATTAAATTAATTTTCAATGCTGCTTCTATTTTTTAACAATACATACCTTTGATTTTTGTTAAAGGAAACTACTTCAACTAGCCTTGATAGCTAAGCTAATAAAAGATGTAAATTCGGTTGCCAATGTCTTCACCGAAGCAGTCTGGTCAAACTTCTCTACAGCATTTTAGGTCGTGATGTAAAACTTCATATTAATTTTAAAACTTTGATCTATCTATATTTTACCAGTATTGAAACTACTATTACAGAAAAAAAAGTGTCCGTTTGTGATTTTTTTTAATAATACAATAATAGTTTTTTGATCCTGGTTCGCGCTGCAAATGTTCGTGGTTCGTCCTAACAGTTTCACCGAATCACCGCTAGAGGCAGTGCGAATTGCTTATTTTCAACCTGAGAGATTCAGTCAACCGCTCTGGAAAAACGTCGCGAAAAATCGAAATAAACAGTTGAACTTTTTTATAAATCAAAGGAATTGGATAAAAAAACAATAACAAAGCAAGTTAATATTGATTTTCTGGCCATTAAAATAAATAGGTCCCTCTAATAATAAGACGCTCCACGAAACTTCCTCAGGAAATTATAAGAGGCGGTAATTGGTTGGAGGAACAAAACGCTGTATAGTAAAGCAGTAAGTGTGAAAAAGGAAAAATAAAATCATATTACACATCAGCATTAATAAAATAATAATGAGCTTGCAACTTCTTAATAGCGGTATTGCTAATAATAGAAGTGCGGGTAAAGCAGACATCCGGGCATATCTCACGATAGATCATCGATTTCTGGGCGCAATGGAGAAATCCGCACAGAAAAAATTGTGAAACCCTTAAAGTAAACATCTGTTAAAAAAAATCTAAATTCATATTGTCGAAATAGTCTGAATACTAATTATGTGCAAGTCAATTTCACACTGCTAAGTAGATATACAGAAAATATAACTGTGTTTGACATAAAAAAGCGCTTATATCACGTGTAGTTCTTTAATTTCCAATGCTGCACTTCTATTTTTTATTAGGACGAACCAAGATCATAAATGACGCGAACCACGATCAACATGGCACGAACCAGGATCAAAATTTCGCTTGCATTAAAACCCATACCATTATTATATACTAGACATCAGGTGTTTTCGAAGTCAACCAATTTAATCGTTGTCTTTAGTTGAAAAGTAGTGCAGTTTTAGAAAAATCTTGCTTCATTCCTAGGGTGCCATGAAAAACAATGAGACAAGTGCGAACCACGATCAATCACCCTATTTGGCTTAGCAAACTGAGCATTTTTTACAGATGGAGAGATTTTTAACACCCATGAGTTATATTCTAAAAGAGCGTATGCTTTTTGGCATAGGTTTTATTCGAAACATTGTAGCCCAGAAACTGTTGGTTGTATATAAAAATGCATCATAAAAAAATATACACTGTACAAAAATAATATTTGACCTTTTAAAAATAAAAATAAACATTAAATTACAATTAAAAAAAAGACTTGATTTTTTTTTTATTTTTTAAGAAACTTGACGTTAAAAAAAACTTTTAAAAAAAACCCAGGATGGAGAAATGAAAAATATTTTTTTATAGTAGATTATTTTTTTATAAAAATTCTAATTCAAACATTTTTCAAAATATTTGTGTTTTGATGATTTCAAAAGATGCAGAGAGTCATTTTGAATCAGAAGGCTCTTGGTAGTTAACATTCTAAAGGTAGCGGTTTTTGAGTTATTTGAGTTTAAGCTCGAAAAATTATTAATATTTAGGAAAACACTAGAGATGCACCGAATATTCGGTCGCCGAATATCAGCAAAAATTGGATTTTGCCGAATTTTCGGCTCGCCGAATAGTAAGTTTATTATTTGGCCGAATAAGCCGAATATAGGCCAATGATTATCAGAAAATAATATAAAAGTATAGTGCAAAGTTTTATGAACGTAGGTAAACGAAAACTGAAGATGTAACTTGGGCTTAGAAAGGAATATATCTCATTAAAACGGAACACAAACCGCAATCTCCACACAATATTTTATGTCTTGTCTGGATTAGGTATATTTTTTCGGAGCCAAAGTCCCATCCTCAGTTCTCGTTCATTTCTCGCATTTTTTTTTCAAAAACACTCAAAATGTAGTTGCAACACAAACTTTTAAATTGTGTTAACCATAATCCTCAAAAACATTATTTTTAAACGACAACTCAAATAAGAACAAAAGTAGGTGCGCCACGGATTAGCGTGCCTTATTCCATAGGCGCAAAATTTATTATTTCTTGTGGAATAGTTCGGACAATTTTCAATCGTTTTCGTACATGAACAATTGGAAAGCGAAAGAAACAATTTAAATTTCAAACAATGACCATTTTGTTATTTTGTTGTCAAACGAACAACGTTGTGTTCAGCCGAATATACGGCCGAATATTCGGCCAAATATTCGTCTCACCGAATAATGGAAAACAGGTTATTCGGTATTCGGCCGAAGGCCGAATAGTGCTATTCGGTGCATCTCTAGAAAATACACGTTTTTCTTAATTTGTCCGGGGTTCTCCAGCAAAAACCATACGTTCATTGGAATGCAAGTTAAAAAGTATACAATTCATTCTTTGATAACAAAACGATTGGATGAATAACTCAGGCGCTGTACCTTAGTCTACCTACACGTCCCCCCTTTCCGAATGTTTTATAAAAACCTAAATTAATCCACCTAGCGGTCAGACCCAGCCTTTCTCATTCAAACTTTTATTTGTAAAAATAGATTTGCATGAACGCTTCAATCCAATAAATGTATATTCACTCTTTAGGTTCTAAAATATTGATGTTGTAATCTATACATATAAAAATGTAGTCCAGTCTGTCTGTCTGTTTGATCCATATAGGCTCGAAAACTACCAAACCGATCGACGTGAAAATTTGTACGTAAGGGTTTTTGGTCCCGTTAAAGGTTCCTATGATAGTTTGAGACCCCTCCCTCTTCTGGAAGGGAGGGGTCCAATACAAATTAAACATAAATTTCTGCACAACTCAAGAACAAACCAAGCAAATGAAACCGAATTTGGCAATGGATGTTTTAAAGGGTAATAAATATTTTCATAATGGTTCGACGACCCTCCCTCTTCTGAAAGCACATGTTTCTGCACAAATTTCTGCACATCTAGCGAACCAATCAACTAAATGAAACCATATTTGGCAGGTGAATGTTTTTAGTGGTAACAAATATGTTCCATAATCGACCTCAGGCAACATTTTGGATTGTAAGATGGCAACTTCCGGTTACTAAAAAACAGCAAAAAATGGCCGATTTACGTCTAACATGAGTATCTGCAGCTGAAATCGTCCACAGACCTCATTTTGGATTCTAGGTTGGCGACTTCCGGTTCCTGGGAATCAGCGGAAAATGATCGAATCACACCCAATATGGGTGTTTCTTCAACCATAATGACGCTCAGAGGCCAGAAATTATCTTAAATACCAGTTTGAAATCCAAGATGGCGACTTCCGGTTTGTGAAAAACAGCCTAAAATAACCAAATACTATCCAATATGAGTATCTCTGGAACCAGAATGATGCAAGGAGCTAACAATTGATCTCAGGCACCATTCTGAATCGCTAAATGGCAACTTATAGGAAACAGTCGAAAATGACGAATAATACTAAATATGGATATTTCCGTAAACGAGATGATGCATAGAAACCAAACATTGACCCTTGACACCATTTTGAATTTAAAGACGACCCCTTTATTTTCTGGAAAACAACCAAAACAACTAAATACCTCCCAATATGAGTATTTCCGGTGTCAGATTGATGCCAGAAAATTTGCTGAAAATGACCGAATACCACCCAATATGAATATATTCAGAATTAAGGTGATGTACAGAAGCCAAAAGTCGAGGATGTTGTCATTTCGATAAAACAAATCATTTCAAACGATTTGTTATTTGACTTTGATCATATCCTATGGCCGATTCGTCGTGCATTTGCAGACTTTAAACACATCGCAAGGAATCAATGAATTTGGAACGTTCAAATAGTACGAAACCACATTTAATTTATGTTGATGCCACATGTATCGTTCAAAGCAGGTATAGTTTCAAATAGTCTTTGAATTTCTTTTCTTTCCATAACTTTTGAGACACATATCAAATTGTTATGAAGTTTGTTATTTGTAAGTTTGAGAGATGATTCGTTCGTATGACACTAGTGATGTTCAAATAAGTCATGTAATCTTTGAGATAATAGACTTTCGTTGTTTTATTAACAATTTAATGCATAACGGTTGCTTAAGTTCGATTATAATGAAATGAAATGGAAACGTATAGGGCAGCCAAACTTTGAAACCACGTGTTCAATCATAATTCATTAGTTAACCCTTAACTAGCCCGCTCATCTCATAATTATATTGATCAAATCGGTTGTGTAGTTACTGAGATAATGAAGTTTAGTGATTTTCACATTTTGGTACTTTACAGACGAAGTTACAGTCCGATTACAGTAAAATTCAATAGGGTTTTTCAATTTTGGCAGCTAGACTTATTAGTTGACACTAATTCTGTGGAAATCGGGTCAGCCATCTCTGAAACAAGTAAGTGAGTTCAAGTAGTCTTCAGAACACGTTTCTTGTCATAACTTTTGAAACACAAGTTCAATCTTCATGAAAAACAAAAGTTAAGGGTATTTCAGGTAGCCCCTTCATTTGAAATCAATTTTGTTCATATCGGTTGTGTAGTTTTCGAGATAATGATGTTTCATGATTTTTACTTTTTGATACATAACCTCTAAACTAAAAATCCGATTATAATGTACTTTAATACGGTCTTATGGGACAACGATACCTTTCATTTGCAATTAATTTCATAAAAATCCGTCCAGCCATCTCTGAGAAAAGTGAGTGAGAGTAAAAATATGCACATACACACACACACATACAGAAAATGCTCAGCTCGTCGAGCTAAGTCGAGTGATTTATGCCATTCGGCCCTTTGGAGCACTTCTATACTTTCGGTTTTGCAAGTGATTGCTATACCTTTCTAGGAGAAAGGCAAAAACATGTTTGTCGTGCAACACTACCTAGGGGTAAACAGGGTAAGACCGCCCAGTGGGGTGAGACCGCCCACCGTAGTTTTACTACCAAGTTATATAACAATTGAAAAATTTCTTTAACATGTCTATTACAGTATAATTACATAACATTTTGCACCCCTTTCTTTTTTGATAGTGCGCGAACGGTCACAGAAATAATCAAAAACAACCTTTCAGCTGGCAACCAGTCAATGCGCTATTGTTTTGCGGCAACGGGACTTAAGGTTTTTCTGTCTAAAAATCTATTGTTTTATAAGTGAATATACGTTTAACCGCTTGCCTGAGTCTGTCTTCTTTCGGAAATATCGAAGGCCGTGAGTAAACTCGTAATTTTGACTACTTTTTCAATTGAATATGAAAATGCTCCAATGGGGGTAAAGTTGCCATGTATACAACTGCTTGTTGATTTACTTCAAGACCCAAATGCCTCCACACTACAAAAGAAATATTTACAGGATCCGTAAAGCAATTTCAAGCCACATAAGACATCGATGTTAATCGACCATTTTCGATTTGGTTGAAGCTTTTCTAGTAATATTTTTTTACCGCGACTAATTTTTGAAAAAAAGTAAACTTATGTAAAAATGGTATTAATGAACAAAAATAATTTTAGAGCCAAGACGGTTTGTTTGATCGACATGACGTCTCCGGCAGAGTTGAAAACAGTAGTTTTTTACTTCCGAAAAAAGTATGCACTGTAAAAAAATTTGAAAAAAAGATGTAAAAATAGGATTAATTTTTTTTTTAATTTGTTAAAAAAATTTATGTCTTTGCCTGCAAAATCTACAAAAGGTAAGCTAAAATCTGATGGTTATTGGATCATGGAGTAATAGAAATATTAATAGTTTGTTTGATGTATAGAGTCGTTTTGTTCTTCAAAAAAAAAATTGAAAACATGAAAAAAAATTAAAAATTATTATTATTACTCTTTACATAATAAGCCTTCAAAAAAATCATACAGACAGGTTTAATGTGTTTTTATTTTTTGCCTAAAGACAGGTTTTTTATAAATTGAATATCTTGAAAACCCCCAATTCTAAAAAAATCTATTTATTTTAGAACAGAAAAAAAAATACCATTTACAACTTTGTCAAGGACACTGTACCGATAAAATCAACCGTTTTGGCCCTAAAAATATTTGTTACCCTCAAAAAATGGTGGGCGATCTTACCCCGCTGGTGGGCGGGCTTACCCCGCATGAAAAAGATCTGCACATTTTCAATGAATTTTTAATTGAAAAAAAAAACTTTAAAATAAACAAAATTTATTTCAGTTCTTATTTTTTTAATGCGGGTATTAAACAGAAGAACCTCTTAGCGAAGAAAAAATGAAATTGCAGCCGCAACTTTTTTTTCTATAAACAGAATTGCTCAAGGGGGCGGTCTTACCCCGCTTACCCCTACTCGTTTACTAATACTAACTGTTTGTAAAGTACGTTACCAATAACTGCTTACCTATAATATCCCAGTCAGAATTTCATGGAACGCGAATCGGACCATCGGACCCATCTCTCTCAAAATTCATGCCCCAGTCAGAATTTCATGGAACACGAATCGGACCATCGGACCCATCTCTCTCAAAATTCATGCGGGTTGAACGAAATTCGCTCGAAATACACGATCTCTCGCATTGGTGTGTGCAGGGATGCCACATATACAGATTTATCTGTATTTTACAGATTTTCAACTCGAAAGTTGATACAGAATCTGTATGTACAGATTTACAGATATTTGGAAAAAAATACAGATTTACAGATTTTTCGATATTTATGCTACGAGTTTGTATTCAAGTAGTTATTTATATTTCTATGCTTTTCTGCTTGACAGTTTTCTACAGTGTACTGTGTTCTTTGTGTCCAGTTATCTGGCAACTTTATCTCACTTGCTATGCTCCATTAGGGGCTTACATTGTCACGGATCTGCAATCTGCTGACAGTTTGTAAATTTAAAATCATGTTATGGGCATGAAAAGTAGCGGTGATATGCTATCCCGTTTGCACACACGCTGCGACACTAGCCTTTGAAACATGGCGCGATACCTGTGAAAAAGTGTCGAAGCAAAACACACTCCTCACTCCTACACATTACTGCTCGCTGATGATATTCGGGTTATTCGCGTTGAAAGAGATTTTGAAGGCTGTTCGCACCTACGTGAACTCTCATATGTAATTGTTAAAATGTGCGTGATGAAAAAAGCAAAAATATTTCTTTCCTTCTTTTTCGCATGCAAAAACAAAACAAATATCAGCAACACCGTTAACGCGGATTGCTGATTAATTTGGGGTTTTTGGCAAAGATGCCAACCTTTTTTTGTATATTATGCATTAATAAAAAAAACTCTGTAGGTATTCAGATTCCTGTGCTTAACTTAAATTAAACTTAAACAGTGTTATGAAATGACAAACCATGTACTTATATAATGTATGTATCATGTTGACAATCTGTATAGAATCTATATGCCTGTATGACAACCTGTATTCGCGACTACGAATTAGCATAGATTCGTCTATATATCTGGCATAGCTGATCAGAAACAAAACAAAACAACTATCAAGCAAAGCCGGTAAAGTTTTAATAAATCGTTGCGCGTTTTCAGGCCTCGAATTTTTCGCTGCTTATACGATACAGTTTAATTGGTAAAGCCTAAGAAATGTCTAAGAAAACGCTTGTGGAGTATTTCCATAGAGGTAAGTAAATAACTTCTACTATTTTAAAACTGCAGTCATACTGAAACAATCTATTCTTTTGTCTTACTAAAAGGAAAGAAACACCAGAATTCAACGCTTGCGAACCAGAAATCAGTGGTTTCAAATGATGCCAATAATAATAATGCAGCTTATGGTATGTTTTTTTTTATAATTTAGTTTGTGGTATGTGTTTTATAACTTGGTTATATTTTTTTACAGATGCACATGGTTGCGAAATCTTTGCTGTAGAACACGGAAACATGGACAACTCTGCTGGGTCAGGTGCACTGAGTGTTGACACCTCGAGTGAAAATAAAACTTCCGGAACCCATAAAGAACAGAATAAAACTCGTCAGAAATTTTCGATCAAATGGAAGGACACTCCTGAATTATCATGCTTTGAAAAATACCACAATGATCCGTATTTCACCTTTTGCCGGATTTGTTTGTCAAAACTTAATGTTGCAAGAGGCGGAAAATCCAACCTTACAACACATCTGTTATCAAAACGCCATCTCTCGTCTGCATCCCAAGTTGCTGGTACTCCGGACAAACTAATAAAAATTACCGATAGCACTTTAATGGATAAAGTATATTTAGCTGATCTTAAAATTTGTGCCTGGGCCCTTGAGCATAACATTGGGTTTTCAGCGGTTGATTCTTTAGCTAGTGTTATCCGTGATTTAGCAACTGAAGATCCAAAAGTATTACCCCAACTGCGATTGTGTAGAACCGAAACATCAGCAATGATAGAAGGTGTATTGGCAGCTGCACATTCTGAGGAGCTTATTGAAAGAATGCGTACACAAAATTTTTCCCTTATAATCGATGAATCCACTGATAAAACTAACACCAAAACGCTTGCTATTGTGGTAAGAATGATGGACGAGACAGAGTTTCAAGTGCAGGACTTGTTCTTCAAGGCGATAGAGGTTGAATCAGCAGATCATAAAACAATCTACGAGGCGATTGTGGCTGAATTCGAAACCAATGATATCGATTATAAGAAGCGACTAAAAGGAATAGGATCCGATGGAGCATCGGTTATGGTAGGAAAGCACAACTCTGTAATGCGATTGTTCGAAAAAGACTGTCCTGGTTTGATCTGCATAAATTGTACATGCCATTCACTAGCACTATGCGCTAGTAATGCATGTGAAAAGTTGCCAGCATATATCGAATATCTAATGCGAGACGTCTATAACTATATTTCCGGTAGTCCTAAACGTGATATGGAATTAAAACGTATTCAAGAAATAGTCGATTTGAAACCAAAGAAGATTTTACATCCATCTGCCACGCGGTGGTTATCATTGGAGAGCGTTGTTCTCCGAAACCTAGAGTTGTACTCCGAGTTAAAATTATTTTTCGCTTTTCAATCAAACCACGACCGGAACCCGACAGCTTGTCGTATTTACAATCATCAAAGTGACGCAATGACAAAACCGATACTTCTATTTCTTAGTTACGTGCTTCCACTTATTAATAAAGTGAACAGAAATTTTCAATCGGAAAGCACACATTTCTGTGAAATCTACACAGAAATGAAAACGTTGCTACTGATTATTTTGACAAATTTCTGTACGAAAGAATTTACAAATCTTGTTGCAAAAGGTGAAGCTATTCCGAATGATTTCGAAAAGTTTCTAATGCAGCCCAAACAGGTTTATGTGGGCGTGGACGCCGAACATGCGCACAGTGAACTTACAGATGAATTACAAGGAAAATTTAAACTGATTTGTCGTGAGTTCTACGGAGAGCTAGCCAAACAAATACTCAGAAGATTCGATTTCAATGATCCAGTTTTAAAAACAGCTGCTTCACTTAATCCAGAGACGTTCTTGGAATTACCCGACTTAAATGACGTAGTACGTCAGTT
Source organism: Wyeomyia smithii (assembly GCF_029784165.1). Lineage (NCBI taxonomy): Eukaryota > Metazoa > Arthropoda > Insecta > Diptera > Culicidae > Wyeomyia > Wyeomyia smithii. The sequence goes on from NC_073696.1 coordinate 136,500,198, forward strand.
TCCTAATTTCCTCGGTCAAGAGAATAGGCAACTATTGGAAAATGAGTTTCGAGAACTGAAAACTAAGCTACTGTGTGAATCAGATGAGAAAAAACTTACTTGGTCGTTGTGTCTCAATGTTCGAAAACGAAACGGAAATTTTGCATATCCAATATAACGAAGTTTTATTTCGAACTTTTTAATCATTCCTCATTCGTCAGCATGCGTGGAGCGAATTTTTTCTCTGTATAACGCGAATAAGACAAAATTCAGGAATCGATTATCTCCGAAATCAATGGATGCCGTTTTGAAAGCGAAGAGTTATGTAAATTTACAGGGAGGAGCTTCAAAAATAACCGTAACAAGCAGATTAAAAGATAAGATCAACAAAAACATGTATAAACATCGCAAGCAATGAATGTTCAATCAGTGGAAACTTTCAATTGAAGCAAGGTTTTAAAATAAAAGTGTCGAATTAAATAATTAAAAATAACAATTTTTTTTTTGATATCCAGATTTTGAACTTTTAATAAAAAAGTAACTAATTTTAAGCAAGAGTTTTTCAGTAGTAAAATATATTAACATCAAAAAGGAACAAAAATGAATGAAAATATCATGTCTCAACAAGCTTCTGATACAGATTTTATTTACAGATTTTTTTCCTAGCAATACAGATTGTCAGATTTTTCCAATGAAAAATACAGATATAAATGTGGCAACCCTGGGTGTGTGCGCTGGACCCTCTATTTCTGTTTTTTCGTCTTTCTCTTTTGGCGCCGGGCATATTCTTTCGTTTTTTTTCGGTCTTTCTCGCTTTGGCGCAGACCTTATTCTCACCGATAGCAACGTCGCGCAAACAGATGCACGATTTATTGTATTGGTGTGTGTGTTGAACTTTCTTTATTCTCATCGATAGCAAACGTAGCGCAGTTTTGAAGTAGAATACTTCTCTCAGGAAGTTCGGCCACATAGGGATGTGAAATGAAAATCTAAAACCGAAAAAAGTGAAAAATATGTCCAATTTCAAATGCTAATAAATCGGTTAGTATTCGATGGATTTCCTTCGTTCTTGCAGCAATAGATTGGAAAATCTTCTAAGATTATTTCCAAAATAAGATAATTGTAATTTTATTATTCACACTATTGTACTATTGAAAATATTCAAGCCTTGTCAAAACGGAAAATTCGACTTCTGATTGGTCGTTATATGATTGCTTCCCAAGCACGGTCGACAGAATCATATACCTTGCAATTTAAAACATGCTATTTAGCCTTGTTTCAGCCGAAGCCGATCATAATAGTTCTAGACAGCGACAACAGCAGTCGTCCTCCTTTAACAGCAGCACTAGCAGTGTAGTGGATATCAGCGATAGCGGAAAGCGGCCACAGCTGTGGCGTGGTAATGGATAGCGGATTTCAGCAACTACAGCAGCTGGGCCAGCTGATGCAGGGACAGCGGATACCAATGGCAGCGTAAAGCAGCCACAACTGTGGCATGGCTATGGATAGCGCACTAGTTGCAGCGGATCTCAGCATCAATAGCGGCTGATGCAGTGAGACACTTTAGTGAGATGCAGTCTCTGTGCGATAGTGGGCACTAGTAAATGCATTCAATGAAAAGTTGACTCATTTTGACAACACGTGAGCCGTCTAGTTTCACAACGAATACTTTGTTCGCATTGTCAGTGATAACGCAAAGATGTAATCGGCATCTTATCCGATACTAAATTGAACAACAAATTGTCCTTTCCAGGATGAAATAAAAACCTGATGATTAAAGCGTTAATATTTTCTCTTGAGCTAATTTACATTTTTGAATTTGTAAAAGTTATAAATTTTACCTAATTTCCGTGTCTCAGAACGTACTGAATTATCTTTTCCTTCAGTCATGAGCACGGCATCAGAAAAAATTTCATCTCAAAATTCAAAAATTGTTAATCCCCAACCATGACAAGCAACTTACTATATTATTGAAAATGGTCAATCCTTGTTGAAGCGCAAATTTTGATTAATCTGATTAGTTAACGTATATTTACTAGAAAAAATGACTGACTCGCAAGCAGCCGGGTTATCTCTCTTGTAAAAGTATTCTACTTCAACCTTGCGGTCATGGCTTTGCACACAACCCTCCTGTTTTTTATTTTCAATCGAGTTGGTAATAAAAGTTCGATTATTTCGCGCGCGGCAAAAAAATAGTTTCGCGTGTTTAAAAAACAACAAGACTGTCGCGGCGGTTTCAAAAGTGTTTAAAGTGTTTGTCCGGCTGCTGGTCAATAGTGCGTGGTTTTTTCGGTGATAAATTTGCTGAAATGCAGCAATGTGAAAATATTTGTTTTTGTGAATAAAACCGTAAAACTTAGGTGGTAAAAGGTGAAGTGCGGTGGATATCATCGGTCAGTGCAGTGCAGTTGAAAATCTAGCGGATTAAAAAAAATGTGATACGAGCTAGATAAAAAATGCTGGTTGGTAACCAGCAAGTGTGTTGTTTGGGTGTTAACTCTTCTGCAACAAGTGCAATTGCACTCGCCAGGTTAGTGTTTTAGCCAAAATTAAAATTCAAACCACAACAATAATTTGAATGAAATTTGAGTTGGTTTTTTGAGTTGGTTTCTTTTTCCCGACTGCTCTCATATGCATGCTGGAAACAGATTGATCAAATTAAAACTTTGCATTCAAGTTTTGTTGTGAATTTTACTGTGACACGTTTTCTAGCCACTGATTGTCGTTGTTTAATTTTATTTTGGAACAGTTCATAAAAATTATTGGGAAATTCGTTTTTGTATATAATAAGTAGCTGACAATATATATATATATATATATATATATATATATATATATATATATATATATATATATATATATATATATATATATATATATATATATTTATATATATATATATATATATATATATATATATATATATATATATATATTGAATTTGCGAGAACTTTGGTTGTAACGCGGGTAACTATCGCAATCGAACGAACGAACAGCCAACGGTTTAAAATGGATTTCGGAAGATATAATAAGCGGGTGTTATCTTTAACAATTTAACTTTGTCTATATTCTAATATTGGCGGGGATTGGGTTTTTATAGGATTTATAACAATGAGCAATGTAGTTAAGAGAGGGAGAGAGCTGGTTATGGCGCCAATTATGTAGCACTTTCGTCGCGCGGGAAACGATTTATACCACTCTCGATCGAAGATTGTAGGGTGGCTCGACGTTGCGGCGCCAACATAATCCGCCCACCAAATTACGGTTAGTAATTTCTGTTCCATTACGACCCGCTACAAGTTCATTTACATCTAGCGGGAAATGATAAAGCTTTTTGATGTCGCGACGAAATACTCCGGTGGACATTTTAAATGAAACTTCTCGCACAAATCCAGCAGTTCCAGGATGCAGCAGAAACACGCGTTCCATGGGCCGCTGTTGGGGTTTTGCGTTTTCAACGACGAGTAGCACAAAGTCAATTTCGGCCAGATTGAGGGATGATTTCCGCCACTTTTCTTAATGCGCCGCTCGCGTTCCGAAGCAGATAAACAGAGCGATGTACTTGTTCGATGGTACAGTTCTGCGGCCAAAAATATTCACCGGACCAGCATAGTCCACGCCAGTAATGGAGAAGGGTAAAAGTGGTTGAAGACAATTCGCTGGTAGTTGTCTCATTTGCGGCACGATACGAGCTGACCAAGTGCGATCGCAGACCACAAAATTTTGACACACCTTGCGAGTAGCGCTGATACCACGAAGTATCCAAAAATGTCTTCGAACGGACGCTAACCGTAACTGCGGACCACAGTGCAAATTTTCTTGATGAGAGTGAAGAAGTATGTAAGCGATTAGTATTGAGTTTCGTGGGAACAAAATAGGATGCATGCTGTCGAAGCTTAGTTCCGATTGCTGCGACCGTCCGCCCACCCTGACGAGGCCGTTTTCATCTTGAAACGGATTGAGCTGGTGCAGAGGACGACCACGTTTAAGTCCTTGGCATGACTGCAGCTGGCCAAGCTGCTGAACGCATTTTGTGGCCAGATAAGAAGCGCTTTTAGTGTCAAACGTTACTGTGTTACGAATTATGAGAAAGCCACGATCATTTTCATGCAGCCAAACCTTACAGTACATCTGTTTCGCATCTCCAGCAAGTACGATAGGTGACAAACGAAAACGGAGTAAAACGTTTATCAATGAGTCTTGTACTACAGGGCCACACATGAAAGCGTCATTTAAAGAGAGTCCATTCAAAACTTTTGCATGAGCATCAAAAAACACTCGGCATTTTGTGGCTGAGCTTGTTGGTTTATTCACACAGTTGTTCTTTTTCACTAGCAAAGTATGGCCGAGATCAATATAATCACTCATGAGTTCATCGTGCTCAGCTTTAAGAGATGGATTTCGGTCCAACTTTCTTTCGATGTGGTAAAGTTTTTTCTTTGCAATTTGCCTCGGTTCTTCTAGTTCACTTGAGACTGATAAAAACGGGAGCCGTACTAAAAATTTACCGCATTCATCTCGGATGGTATTCTCCGCAAAATGTTTCTTGCAACGTTGTTTCTCATCAGTGAGATGATGATCGTTTGATCGTTTGTCCCCTATCTCGCAGAACGTTAGCTTTTGCGGAGAAAGATTATCCTTGGCGGAGATAAGCAAACAGGTTGGAGAGTGAGAGTCAACAGATGGCTTAGGTTCGTGATAGCGGCCGGCTATCACCCAGCCGAGCTTGGTGTTCTGTAGTGTGGGTAAACTGTTGTCTGGACTGAGAATAATTTTGCCGGGCTCAAGCAACTGGAAGAATATTTCAGTGCCGAGAAGTACATCTATTTTACCCGGGCAATGGAAGAGTGGATCTGCTAGGGGTATTGAGAGGGGGATAGG